>NC_056525.1:240298024-240353335 GCF_019175285.1 Sceloporus undulatus
CATATAAAGCTAAAAACATACTTATAAATGTTGCTTAGTCATGCTGAAAATGGAGAATATTTTGAAATTCCTCCTGACCTGGGTAGAAGATGGAAATGTAAGATATGTCTGGGAAAAGGAGGAATTCTAGTCACCCTGGTCCTATAATACAGGCTATTCCTCTCCAAAACATCTGTAACTGCACCTGCAGTTTCTCTTTTGCTTTTATTCTGGTTCTGATTGGGAAGAGCAAGACTCCATCCACTCTTCTCCACTCCAGAATGCAGGGTGCCCAGATATCATAACTACAAAGGAGAAGGCATTGAGCCTTTCCCATTCTCTGCTCCAAAATTTGTGAAAAGGTTATTTGAAACAAATAAATCAAGGTTTCCAGCTAATGAAACCATTTACGGCTGTTCTTATTCTTCAGCGGAATTGCTGGCGAAGTAGACTTTCCCCTTCTGATGGAAAAAGCTACAGTGACATTTAAAAAACACTATTTTACAGCTGTTCTTTTAATAATTCATGGAGGATGGAAATGACAAGAGACTGAACGCTGGCCATGTGGGTATGTATGTGTGTGTCTGTGTGGGCGAACGGCCAGCCAGCCACCACAATTTACTCTGCCTGAGTGACAGCGGTGCCTCTGACACCCAGCCTCTGTCTCTGACTATCTGCCCACAAGACACTTTGCTGCCCTTCTTTTGTCATTTAGAGGCCACGATTGCAATGACAAGTATGACACTAGCTGTCATCCCTTCCAACTTCTGATAACAAACGGGTGCTGCAGTTGGGAGTAGAGAGAAAATGCGCTCCCAATCCTGCAGTGAAAAGGCTCCATATGTTCATAGAATCATAGGGTTGGAAGAGACCTCCAGGGCCATCCAATCCAACCCCCTGCCATGCAAGAAGACTAATCAAAAGCACCCCCAGCAGATGGCTTCTGTTGAAAAACCTCTGAAGAAAGAAATTCCACCACACTCCAAGGCAGGGTCTTCCACTGTCAAACAGCTCTAACTGTCAGAATGTTCTTCCTAATGTTGAGGTGGAAACCTTAGGTGGGCTCCCCAATATCTCCTGCTCAGATTGGATTAGGCCATCTTTTGGCAACCTGGCAGGAGTGACCCTTTAAACACTCACCATGAAAGCACCATAAGCATGCAATTTTTAAGCATGGTGTAGTAGCCTGAATGTAGGACTACGTCTCTGAAGACCAGGGTTTGATTCCCAGCTCAGCCACAAAATCCTCTGGGTGATCTTGGGCAAGTCATGTGCTCTCAGCCTAGGAGGACGGCAATGGCAAACCAATATGACATGTTGGCTCTACAGCAATCCTATTCTGATCTAGCAACCTTCTTTTCCCTCATTCTGTGTAAACAGGGATGTTAGAAGCAGTCAGGGTTAAAGCAAGAGACATATTTATTGCCCAGGCTACAGACTGGAACAATTCCCTGCATGTTGTAGGGTTTCAGGTGTTGAAGTGGCTCTACTCACTCATTCTAGTCACTGGTTCACTCAGGTAGGATGAGCTATAAAATGCCTAAATGCATTGGTTCATCCGAAGTAGAGGAGACCCATAGAATCAATGGGAACTTGGTAAGTCAGCAGCAAATGTAAATGTAAATTCCATTGATCCAGTAGGTCTACTTTACTTGGGACTAACATTTGAATTTAGCTCAAGGATAGGAATCAGGCAGTCCACTAGATGTTGCTAAACTGCAACTCCCAGCAGCCCTAGAGAGCACAACCAGTGGTGAGCTTGTGCAGTCCAACACAACCTGGAGGGACACACCCTTCCCACTCCTGAGTTAGGCCAAGTCATAAGATTACATCTGGAATTTCTTTCTGAGAATGATAATGCCTGTGATCCTACATTTGAGGAGACAAAGTGTAATGTTACACTCACAGAGTTATGGGTAAATGCGCAAGGCCACCTGCATGTACAATGCGCATGTATGTACAATGGTTGCACATGAAGAACTCCACTTTCACAATCCTGAACTAAACAGAGATGTTAAATATTGGGCAAAAATGCCCTTTTCTGTATAGGAACTTATGCATGTACAAGATACCAACAGCATTCTGGCCGTTCTTTTTGGACTGTGCTTTGATCTCCCTTCTAGTTCCATTCCTTTGCCTTTCACTCTGGTTTCCACTCAATCAAGGCATTAAATTTGGCTGAAGATAATACAACTGAGGGTGTGTGTGTTTGTATGTACCTGTTGACTTAAGGTAACCCCATTATTATTTTTTTAAGGCAAGGAATACTTGCTTCCGGAGGTATGCAGGAGAAACAATTCAACTTTTTTTGGGGACTGAAAAAGAGTTGTCCAGGAAGTCTGGAAGAACTGAGGCCCACAAAGGCTGTAGGTGGCCTCCAAGTACACTTTGCCCACCTTGATATAAATAGGAACCATTCTATCAGTCAGTCCTTGAAAAGACATAGCCACTGCTTCTCAAAGGTGAGATTTCAAAGTCATTTGCATCGTCTTCACAGAAGCCTTGGTCTATTCAAGTTAAAAGCCAGAGAAGTTCTTTCATTCTTCCCCTTCTGAGTGGACCGAGGCAGGTGACAAAACATTCACATTTCCGTTATGAACAGTCGATTAAGGCCGCCAAGGTGCCCGTCGGCTAACAATAGAGCTGGTTGCCCTCTAAGAGATGGGGGCTTGTGAGCGGAAAAGGTCACCTGGCCTCCCGAGTGACAAGATGAACCTCACATAAGTTGCTATTTCAGCCGAGGCGCAAGGTAATTACTTCTGCAAGCTTGCAAAAGGATTAAGCTGGCTTTATGGAGTGGCTCTGGCGTGCACCGGTCATAGTTATTGTTTCAGAACAATTAACATGCAGATTGAGAGAGTACTGTATAATGTAGCATGTTTAGAGAGTATAACGTAGAATGTATGCAGATTTAGAGTGTAATGTAGCATACCCTAAAATCATGTTTTATATTTTCTTTCTAATATTTTCTTTCCAAAGCCAATCACAATTCATGTCTTGTTTTGGCACCAGCCTGTGAATTAGCTATTTACATTAAAAAATGCCCCCCCCCCCCGGGATAAGCATCTATGGAAGGTGTGGGGAACAATTTTATGCTCCATTTGGATAGGGTGCCGTGTGTTGTGTGCCTTCAAGTCGTTTCCAACTTATAGCGACCCTATCATAGGGTTTTCTTGGCATGTTTCTTCAGAGAGGGTTTGCTGTTGCCACTCTCTGAGGCTGAGAGAATGTGACTTTCCCAAGTGACTATCTGGCCAAGTAGAGGATTGAACCCTGGTCTCCAGAGTCATAGTCTGACACTGAAAGCACTACACCACGCTCTCTGGGTGCCATATAGCTGGCTAAAATGCCAGAAAAAGAAAAGTGAAATAGCTAGAAGTTTCTTTATTGGCTTGAAAAATAGATTTTTCTTTAATCAATATTAAACAAAGTGGTGGGGACATATTTAAAAAATGACTCTTGTCTCCTCAAGGCTTCCAGAATAGGCGATGCACCCTCCTTTCTGCCAGAAAAAGAGCAGCAGGGGAAGAAAGGAAGGTTCAGGGCCACAAAAACAGATTTGGGGGCCAAATATGGACCTGGGCCAAGCTATAACTCCCCTAATATGCAGGGTATGAACACCTTTGAAAATTTTTAGGGCTTCTAAGATATGCTTCTTTACAGCCCTTGAAATGTTTCTTTTATCTGTTTGGGGTCACAAAGAGCATGGACTAGTATCAGGCTAAGGTTTAAGTGACTTACAAAATTCAGTGCCACAGGATATAGGGAATGCTCACTAGCATTGATGGATTTTATTTTTGTTAAAAAAAAAGACACTCTTGATTGCAAATTTGTAAGGGGAGGTTAAATTTAAGCTACACAATACAGGCCTTTTTTATGCGATTAAGAACTGTGGAGTACATAAGCCCACATGAACCCATCTGGATAATTACCACGATGCCTTTAAAAACAGGACTAAACAGCTTTTTGAACATAAAAGACAATATGAAAGAGACCAGTTAAAAGAGAATGGTGATGGAATAAATCTCTGCCCAAGGGGTGTAGCTACAGGGGAGAGGGACGGGAGCATTGCTTTCCCAATAAGAATATAGTTCCCTCCAATGAAATTCTCCTTTGGTCCCCAAATCTCTAGCATTGCAGCAACTGAATGTTTAGAAACCAGAAATTTGATTATATGGTGGAAGGAAAGAGGTTTTATTTGAATGGGGCAATACCCCTCCATAGCTGCATCCCTCACTCTGCCCAAAATACTGGAGAGTGGCTGCTAGTCATAAGTACAATGTGGTTATGATGTTGTAGCCCTCCAGAAGATGCTGGATGGCAATTCCTATAATGCCTGGTGGCCAAGTCAGCTAGGGTTGATGAGAACTGCAGTTAAACATCAGAGGTGGGAAAACTGAGATTATCACACAAAGCTTCCCTCCTGATATAGCTGTGGCTTTTTATTTATTTTTTAATTTTATTTTATTGAAAAAATACAAATAAACATACAAACATACATACAAATCTACATATATACAAATATCTAAATCTTACAAATATACAAATAATTCTATAACTGTAACAGACTTTACCATTATATCTTATTCCCATCACCTTTATAAAACTTGACCTTTTCCTTACATATGTTTTGTTTGCCTTTTCCCTTCCTTCCACCTCTCTCTTCTTCTTTCTTTTCTTAGTTCTTTCCACCTTTCTCTTCCATCTCCTTTCCTATATCCTCCTTAAACCTCTTCTACTCTTTCCTCAGTTCTAATTCCAGCTCCTTCTTATTTTTCTTTAACAGCCTTCCCTTCGTTCCCTTCATGTTGATCCTTACAACTTACTCTTACCTTCTTCTACATAGTAGTTGTGGCTTTTTAAACACCTGAAATAGCAATGATTCTTTTCACATTACCACAAAGTTGCAAGTTGATAGCAGGTTGGCAATGTAGCTTATCAAACTACCATTCCATTTACTCATCAGCTATCGGAGATTAATGTAAGTAAGTAAGTAGTATTGGGAGTGGGGTGTTTGCAGAGAAACCAGTTTAAATCCCCATTCTCCTGCCAAAGAGAAATTATTGCCTCTTCATGAGTAAGAAGTCTTGCCTTCACTGGGAATGGAGGAGGGTGCAGTGTTTAAATCCTCTTCTCTCTGAATTACCCTGGAATGACCTATGGCATATACTTCAATAAGAGGTTAGCTGAGTGATTTACAGCTATTTAGAGGATTTTCCTGTTCATTAAAAGCAGCAACAGAAGTACAGATTGGCTACAGGATACCTACTGCCTAGCCACAAGGTTGCGCAGTAAGATCCTGCCATTACAGTTACAATCTTGCTTCTATCCCAGTATTTACTAACAGTGCAATAATTTCCAATATTAAGGAGACCATACTAGGTTAGATCAGGGGCAGAGAATATATGTAACTTTCTGGCTGTTTGAATGCAAATTCCATCACCCCTAACTGGCAGTCGATGGTGAGGCATAATGCCAGTTGAAATCCAACTATGCATAGGTGGCCATTGGTTCCTCCTTCTCAGTTTAGATCAGTGGCTCCCAAACTTTTGTCCTCCAGGTGTTTGGGACTAAGCTCCAGCCAGCTTGGAGAACAGTCAGGAATTCTGGGAGGTTAAGTCCAAAATTCCTGGAGGACCAAAGTTTGGGAACCACTGGTTTAAATGGACAGAAAGAAAGTCTGACAAAGTGAGCCAAGGTTCTTACATTCCTGATGTAAGTCTAGTGGTGGCTATTAGCCATAGCAGCTAAAAACCGGAACAGCCATATTCTGAACTTGTGCATGAGTAAAAAAAGTGGTGTGCTTTGTCATTTAGCCACTCACCTCAGGCAAGAGAGCCTTGCATCACTGATGAAGGTTTCATCTACCTTTGTATGAGCCTGCTGTTTTTCTTTGGAATGGAATAAATGCTTCCTTGATCAATAAGAGCAACTTTTCTGTCTTACAGCCAAATTTATGATGCCATAGAAAATGAGGACCAGGCTCAAAATGCAATGTTTGGGAAATGATTTCCCCTCTTTCCCATATTTTGTGGAAATGGGGTTATAAAAGTAACTTTTATGGGGGAATGTAAAACCATCGTTTATAACTTTCTTCAAAATATTTTGTTGCTTACTTGGTGCCCAGGAATTAAACGGCTAAAAACAGCTCATTTGTGGCCCAGCTTACAGAAAAAAAAATGTGTGTTTCTTTCTCTTGGAGTCCGACAGAAAGGAAGAAAGTGAGTAAACTATCACTTTCAATTTTCCTTTTCACCCTCATGATTTGGCCAAGATCCTACACTGGTGTTGTGTAGCATACATCTCTAAATATGGAATCGCACATTGATTGTGCTACACAACACTTGTGTTGAAGTGTTGCACAGCTGAATGCACAATAACATGTTCATGCATGCAGATGTGCTTCTGTCCACATCTGCATGTCCAATGGCACATGCACAACTCTCCTTGAAGTGAATACTGATGTTCTGTTTATTGTTATTGTTGTGTGACTTTCTGACCCTAAGCAAATCTATCAAGCAGTTTCTTGGGTTTTGCTTGCCAGTGCCATTCTCTGAAGTTGAGAGAGTGTGACTTGACCACTCTCACAGTCTTCCAATCTCACCCTGTGGAATTAAACCACAACAGAATCATGTGCCCAGATACTAAACAAAGTAGGCAAGACAACGGTTATTATGGGAATATAATCGAGAAATCTTTGCAAAAATGAGCTAAAATGTTACTTCTGCATTCAGAAGAGCTAGAAAGGTAACATTTGCATACATTTACTGTTTGGCTGTGCTTTTGTAAAATGCATCACATTTAGTCAGAAAAAGACAATAATTTCCATACTCAATCATCAGGAAGCGAAACTATCCTTATCAGGCTGAAAACAAGCCAAGCCTTAAATTGCAGTAGGTGTGTGTGACAGTGATATATTAGAATTTTTCTTTTAAATTACACCTGTCACGGACGCTGGAAGTGCAGAGTCAATTTGAAAATAATTTACTTGAAAATGTGTAAGCGATGCATGGCAAATTAGTTTCTGCATTCCCACCCCTGTAGCCAGATATTAACACAGGCAATTGCTTAATTGATTCAGAAAGGTTTCCCTGCTAATAGCGTGAATTCTGCTACCATTTACCACACTGTTCCAAATGCAATTTTAATGGCAAATGGGCTGTAGACAGAGTAACTGAACTTCTTCAGAAAAGGGGGGGGGACGACACATTTCGCAGATGTTACTCCTGCTTTTCTGATTATGGCAATGAGTAATCTCTGTAACTGAACAATGACATTTAATTGGAAGCCGCAATACAAATTCATTTGCTATATTAGCCCCCAATTTCTCCCCATTTCGTATAAACGATAACAATCTCCATCTAACTCTATTTAACGGGTAAGCAATTTCCAGTTCACAACAATTCTTTTTATTTTGTCTACACTTCCATCAATTAATGGAAAAAAGAGGTACAGCGAATAAATTGAGACGTCATTTTTTGCTGCGCTTGCAATTAAGAGGTAAATTAAAGAATCTTCTCCAAGTTACATCTACATTTCCAGTGTAGTTTATGTTTTTCCATATCCTGAGTGGCCAAAGGGCAGGTTTGATGAGAAATCTAATGATCAGCTCATGTGGATAGTTTCCATAAGAACAGCCTAACCAGGGTGAATGTACAAGTGACTGTTTACTGTTATCAGTAATTTTTCTGGAATTGTGCTCTTAGTAAAGGGCTGGCTTTGTCCAAGCGTATCTCACTTAACAAATCTCTGACAAAGAAGCTCCTTAATACAAAGTATTTTTATGCCCACCCAGACTGTGCTTTTTCTCCTTGTGCTCTGTCCAGATGTTTTTTTTAAAGCAGCATCAATGTTTGGAAAGGAAGCTAGAGAAACACAAGACCTTCAGTGGCAGGTTGCAGGAGCGAGTATGCTGCAAACAGTGCAATAAAATGTGGGCTGAAAAAAAAACTGGGATTCTGCTCTAGCTGACTATTATAGCTGTGTATTGGAAGGTAAACAGCAACAGTGCCCAGAAACTCTTACCAAGTATGCATGATCACAGAAAGCAAATGGGGAGGACAAAAAAGCCTGCACCACCAGCCACATGCAGCATGTTAAAGAAGCACAGATGTATACATCTAGCCACCAAAAACGATGGAATATGGACAAACAAAATGGTTTCCATCTGGCAAGGGTGTCACACAAGGTGCATATTATCACCCTATCTGTTTAATTTCTAGGTAGAACATTTTCATATAGAGAGCAGGATTATACTCTGAGAAAAGAAATGGAAAAATGGTAGGAAGGAACATCAATAATTTAAGATATGCAGATGTCACACATTACTAACTGAAAATAGCAAAGACTTGAAACGGCTGCTGAGAAAAGTTAAGGAAGCAAGTGCAAAAGTAGGGTTGCAGCTGAATATTAAGAAAACAAAAATAATGACCACAGCAGATTTACATAAAGATTAAGAGAGGGAGAGTAAGCTAAAATTAAGCTAGGGAGGTTAAACTGCTGGTGCAGTGATTAAATGCTGGGACTGCAGCCAAAAGGTTGTGAATTCGATCCCAGAGGGCTCCAAGGTTGACTCAACCTCCCACCCTTTTGTGGTTGGTAAAATGAGTACCCAGCTTGTTGGGGGCAATTGGTTTACAGACTGTAAATTGCTTAGAGTGCTGGGTTCACTGATAAGTGGTATAGAAATGTACATGATAAGACATTGTTTTTTTTAAAAAAATCTGTACCTTAGCTCAATCATGAATGAAAATGATGACTATAGTGAAGACATGTCCTGAATAGAATCATAGAGGTGGAAGAGACCACAAGGGCCATCCAGTCCAACCCCTTGCCATGCAGGAAATCTAAAAGTATCCCTGACAGATGGCCATCCAGCCTCTGTTTAAAGACTTCTAAGGAAGGACATCCCATTTGGACTACTGTAACAAACTCTACCTGGGGCTGCCTTTGGAAACTGCCTGTAAAGTTCAGCGGGTTCAAAATGCCACAGCGAGAATGCTGACTGGGGTCAGTTATGGGGAGCATATAACTCCCTTGTTGAAACAGTTTCACGGGCTACTGGTTTGTTTCTGGGCACAATTCAAAGTGCTGGTTGTGACCTATAAAGCCCTACATGGCTTAGGTCCAGACTATTTGAGAGACCGCATTTCCCACTACGAACCTGCTAGAGCCCTAAGATCTTCAGAAGATGGCTTTCTCTTGCTCCCACCACCATCGCAGGCTCACTTGGTGAAGACATGAGAGAGAACCTTCTCAGTGACTGCTCCCATCCACTGGAAAGCCCTTCCACGGGAGGCTAGTTTGGCCCCCTCCCTGCTTGCCTTTCATTGGCAAACAAAAATAGTTTCATTCAGGTAAACTTTTAATACATAATCATGGGATGGCTTCTATATGGGGGTGTGCATTGTAGTTTTTAACGTTTGCAATTTTACACTGTTTTTATTTGATGCTTTTAATTTTCCTATTGTAAAGTCTTTTAAAATGTCTTTATTTGTGAGCCACCTTGGGTCCCTTTCTGGGAGAAAGATGGCATAAAAATGATGATGATGATGATGATAGTAACAACAATAATACAGCAGAAAGAGGACAGCATGCCAAATGGCTAGACTCATCATGGACCTCAATCTACGAAACTTAGGTGGAGCAGTGGAGAATATGGGGGCTTGGAGATGTCTCATGCAGCTAACTACAGCAAACAACAATCCTTCCTGACCTGACAGCAACTCTTGCACGGGATTTCCATGCTTTTCCCACACCTTTTCAGGTAGGAGTGATCTTTCCAAATCTTGACATGTTTCACCACCCAAATATGATCATTTTCACACTGTTATGCTCAAGTGTGTTGGTTTTTGAAGGAAGAAGAGATGCTTCTAAAGTGATGGTTTCCATGATTTGGTCTACATTATTGCAATAAACAAACAAACAAATACATCCTTCCGATAACTCAAGACTTGCAAAATGATTTATTAGACTGGTCTGCTTATGTGGTGAAAAAATGTGAAGACTTTATGTAATTTTATATCCCCTGAACAGAATTTTATATATTTGTACTGTATTATTAATAATTTGTAGAGCTTACATACAAAAAAAAAAGGATAGTCCTCTCCAAATATACATAATGAACTTATAACTATCTACACATGGGCCACAATCTGTTAGACATGCTTCAGTCAACTGAAATCATGTTTAACCCCAGGGATTAATTATGACACTCTCCCAATTCATTTCATCTTTATAATCATTCAGGACATAAGTTCATTAAATTTACAAACATGAATCAATTTTTGTACATATTAACAAGAATGAGTCCTTAGGATTCAAACAGCTGGCTTTGCAATAATGACTGGCATTTAGCAGAATTTTCAGAAAGCTACAATTTATTCCCAATGTTAACTGAACGGTTTTTAAAATCATATTTTCATACCCTTTCTTTTAAAAAGAGATGCACAAGGAAACCTGCCATCAATTCAGTTCACATATTTTGCAATATGCGTACCTACCTAGGATCTATCTACTGATTCAAATCAAGATGCAGAATTTATTTCAATTCTGCAAACACTTGATGCCAGATCAAACACTGTATTTAGAATCTGTCAATTAAAGACCCCAATTTTCTCCAGCAAAAATTCATGTAATTGCAATCAATGGCGAGAAGTGCACAGGTGCATACATTTAAATGCTCTGAGTTTTGCCCTAAGTAAACATTCTCTAATCCTTTCCTGATTTATGTTTACTATGTTTATTCAGGTTTACCATAGGAAAACCCTATATATTTTTGTGTGCATTTTTTATTGATTTTATGCCCACCTTTCTCCTGAGATTGGATCCAAGGTGGCTATGGAATCAGAAAACTAATTGCCATTTGGACCTTGCATATTTTTATGCATAGACATTCAAAAGGTAGGATGTTCTTGACCTCGGAGCCAGTCCTGGGATCTTTTAGTTTCCAGAGTGACTCATTATTATTGGATATTGCTTTCTTCATTTTAAAATAACAGGTGGACCTTGCTCTGGATGATTTCCCCTCTACTATCAGAGTTTGGTGTTATGGTGTATATATAGTGTCCTATCATTTAAGTGTCTGTGTTGGAGGGTGTAACGTACAAGTAGTATGTGACAACCTTCTTTTGCAGACATAAAGCAATCTGCAACCCTCCATTCCCCCTGCCTCTCTTTCTGGAGGGAGAGAACAGGACAAAATAGTGGCTGCATACAATGGGCAGTTGCCCACTTCTGATTTAAACCACAACTGTTTTGAATAACTGGGGAACAAATCCCACAGAAATAAAGGACATAAAGTGGGAGACATTGAAACAGAAACTGGATGTATAAGGCCAGCAGTTCTCATACAAGATTTGGGGTTCTACAGAGTGAAATTTGGTCCTATAAAACTTAGTGTGTTTGTGTGTAAGATTCCATTTCATTCTGTTACACTTATTCAAGGAGGAGCACTTTGCATAGCATATGGTATAAAGGAAGAGCTTTGTTATTATATCCCCAGATATCAGTATTTGTTGTGTGAGAATGACAATACAAAGTCTGTTTAAAAAAAAAAAGAGCTAGGAACTGTTGACCTGGTTCAGGAGTCATGTTCAATCTGACTTTCCTGGGATTGGAAAACTGAACTGTGACACATGCCTTATGAGTAGATTCTCTGGAGCACCTTTTTGACATGTAATCCAGATAAAGGCTTGGAACAGTTACCAGCTTCCAGAATTTCCCAGCCAGCATAGTTACTGGCCCAGTACAGCTGCTGGGAGATGAAGCACAAAGACAAGGAATTTCAAGCTCTGGCCTGATCACGGTTTGTTATATTCAGCCTACATTCATTCATCCTGCCAGCAAATTTAATTGGGACATGCAGCTGGAAAACATACTAGAAGAGGGTCAAATTACATTTTACAGCCCACTGAAAAATGGTAATGTCAATAGGACTTGGCTCAAGATCACAGCCCTTTTCTTCATCAAGAGCAGAGTGCTGGCCTTTGAGTAGAAGGGATTCATAGTAGGTTTCTATTTCATTATTTATGGGGGGTGGGTAGGGTGGCATTCTGGATGTCATCTTTATCTAATCCTAGTGATTGATGCAGGTCCATGCTGCAAAGCTGTGCCTCTACTAGGAAAGAGACTCCACATTTGTCAAACTGAGAAACCAGAGCCCTAGCATATTGCTTTAACACTCAGGCTTCCATAGCTTTCTATTGGTCCTCAGTGCCTTGAAAAGACATCCATTGTACCAGTGGTACATGGCCTGCATCCTCCTTTTTAGCCGCAGCTAGATTAGACCCACTGAATCAATTGTTGAGTGGTTGAGATAGCTAAATCCTACTGATAAACTGTGTGTGCTCTAGTTGAGACTGCAATAGAATCCAGGCATGTGTGTGTTAATCTAGAACTCTGTGCCCAAGCTCTAATTAATATATATACACACAGAGAGACACACTCCTGAGGTTATTGCTATTGCTTTCAAACAAAAAAAAGAGAAACAAAATAATGCATCATAGATAGAACAGGGGGGAAATCCACTATACATTTTCAATATATGTGTCCAAAAGATATCATAACCATAAAACACTTTAGCAGGGGCTGTACATCTTTCAGACATGCATTGTCTGCTGAAGTGCTTTATGGTTATGACATAAAACTTTTCACTTGTGTTTCACATTAGTTTCCATCCAAATGAACATCTGGCATGCTTGGGAGGCACTTACCAATAGAATTCTGGCTTTGAAATGAAATGATACATGATCTATAAGAAATCACATTTTGTTCATATATTGTTCTTTGAAAATTCATCATGGCAAATAAAAGAAACCTATCTTTTGGAAGGTTAAAATGTAGTGTTTTCTTTTTTTGGGGGGGAGCTGTATGTTTGTGTGTGTTTAATGACATATGCAGAAATGAGGATTGGAGAAAAGCTGATGCTGGACAGGATAATATCTAATGCATGCAAATGCCTTTTCTTCTGTATCGTTCCAGGTGGACCTATATTTGTAAACAGCTTCAATGTGTTGCCTCTTGCTTTGTCCCATAACCTTGGAAACCTTTTCTGACATTCTTTAAAAGTGTCCTTTTAAATCTACAATCTTCTTAAAGTGCATAAAAGGCAGACAGATCAACACACAGAAACACAATGCTATCCAGAGTTATCACTGGCTACTTCTCTTGGTTCTCCTCATGATGTCTCATGATGCAGATAACATGAAGAATTTTTTTTTTTGGAACCCTGGAGAAGTAGTTACCCTCTCTCTGCAGATCTGTGACTTCAGGCGATCCTAAAAAGGAAGGTATTCTTTTTAAAGTGTAAAAAGCCGAGTGATTTTCACAAGAAAGCTGTGTATGGCTCAGTATGTACCAAACCATCTACTGGCAAAAGGCCACCAGCCCAATCAACAACCACTCACGTATCTGACAAAGCCTAGGCATACAATGGGCTAGCAGCTGCAGGAGGCTCTGCTCAGGCTTGCCGTTAAATACACAATGGAAAATAAAATGCGTTTCGATTTGGCAGGGCCAGGAACCTTACCTCCCTGGGGACTTTTGTCTAGATTTTCTATATGGATTGTTCCGGCTCTTCAGCTTGTTCTCCCACTGCCTGCATGGCTTCTTGCACATAAACAATAAGTTCAGAAGCCTCTCCCCCCCTGGGTGTAAACTGTCACTGTCCCAAGCCCTTCCACGTCATCTGAGGAGACAACCAAATGATGTTCTTCGGTCAATTCAACTGATGCCTGCTGCAGTGATTCCTGAATCATCACCGTGTGGCTGGTTGGCTGTTCCTCTTCTGTCACCTGCAAGGACATTGTGAAAGTTACAAAAGGTTCAGCATGGCAAGCCTGTGTTAGAGCTGACATAAAGAGCAAGAACTCATAAAGACAAGTCACTATACCTCATATTTCATAAATTAATGGTACTTCAAGAGATTGTTGTATGAGCTTCAGTCAAAGCTTAGAATAAGCCTGCCTACACAACTCAATGAGCTAAAGGCAGATATACTCAGACATGAAACATGAGACATGCCACATCACACTGTTGACTAGGACTCCCAGCTCCCTTTCACATGTACAGTTGTCAAGCCAGGTGTCACCCATCCTATATCTGAGCCTTTCATTATTTCTGCCTAAATTAGTAACTTACATTTCTGCCTGCTGAAATTCATTTTGTTAGTTTTGGCCCAGCTTTCCAATTTGTTAAGGTCATTTTGAATTCTGATCCAGTATTCTGGATTACTGGCTACCCCTCCCAATTTGATGTCATTTGCTAATTAGATAAGGATGTCCTCTATTCCATCATTCAAGTAATTGATAAAGATATTGAATAGCACAAGTGCTGTACAACTCACAGTAAAAGTAAGAAATTTACTGAGTTTCTGGAAGGCCAACATACACATGTTTAGCTGCACTGATATGGTGGACCTCCAATTGTACAGGTCTGGGCATGAAAGAGCTAACAGACGTATAGTCATAAACAAACTTCAAGGATAACTGTAAGTTGTGTGTGTGTCCCTCAAGTCTTTTTTGGCTGTCCCTGGTGTCTCCAATTTCCTTGGAATGCCTGTTTTTGACAAGAAAGGGTTAAACTTCCTGGAAGCTTTTAGAAGCAATGATGCACTTTTAAAATGGGTTGCAGTGCTCTCTTGAATCGCTTAACATCAAGAACTGCAGGGCAGTAATCTCTGGCCACATCTGTTTTTTGTCTTTTGAGGGGGAGGATTTTGGGTAGTCCTTGCAGTTCTCTGGGACATAAGATTGCTCCCAAAACTGTAGAGTTTCTCAGCTCTGATGGAGCAGTGGTTAAATACCAGTACTGCAGCCAGTATTGCAGCCACTAGGTTGTGAGTTTGATCCCAGAGCTCCAGGGTTGACTCAGCCTTGCATCCTTCTGTAGGTCACTAAAATGAGTACCCAGCTTGTTGGGGGCAATTAGTTTACAGATTGTAAACTGCTTAGAGACTATTTAGTTCTGTATGAAGTGGTATAGAAATGTAAATGCTATTGCTATCCCTGCTATAGGTGGAAGGATCTTACATTATTAGTTATCAAACAAAAGAACCCAAAAGATCTGAGAGTACGTATGCATCTATTTAATATCTCACCTTTCTCCCTACAAAGGACCCAAGGGAGCTTTTTATAGAACAAGAGAAAGGCCCATTTATCCCTTGAAGGATCGTGTCATGTGCCACAAGGGGATTAAGGCCTCGGGGGGCTATGACTCAGTTTGACAAAACAGAAGCAATACTATACTAAGGCACAGGAGAATCCATCTGTAGTACTGTGTAAGATCATTGCTTCTCAAGCAATCTGATACAAGGGACAGACTTTTTTCCCCCTCAGTGCGCCAGTGCTTTATTTGTACAATGCTACTGCCAGCTATTCCTTTCTCTCCTGGAAAGTCACTACAGCCTAGTAGCTGATGGCCACCACTTTGGGTAGGACTGGTGTAGATATGCCTAGTATCAACTTGTCTTTTTTTGTTGATAACTGCACCATACCCATCCTCCTGTAACTGTGTTTCTTGAAACCTTGTAAGTAGTCCATTAACCAATAATCATGTTGAAGCATTCAAAAGCCATGGAGATAAATGCTTCCACCAAGGAATGGTGCGGTAAATCAAATATAATCAAATAATCCTTCTACAATGTATTGGAGAAATTTTTCAAGCAGCCCATAAACCAAATATTATGTCAAGATAGCCAAAAGCAGTGAAAGTGAATGACTTGTTACTGGAATAATGCTATGAACTGAGCAGAAACCAATTTTCAGGTGTCAACACAATTAGCTGTGTTAGTTTGTGTTCTGGAAAAGATTCTGGCAGCAGCTGCTGTTTACCTTGCCTACTGCAAACAGACACAGCTACAGAATGAGCTAGAGTAGAATCCCATTCCCATTCTTTCCTAGCTCAACCTATATTGCTGCAGCAACTTGACACCAAAAGTCTGTGTTTCTCCATCCTTTTTCACCATCTTCCCAATGGTGACTTTGCTAAATGGCTTACAGCTAGACAGAAGACAAGAAGAAAAGTGGGAGACAGGCATAAAAGGACTTTGTAAAAAAGAGCTTCTTTGTCAGAGGCTTTGTTAATTGAGGTATGCCTATACATGCAAATATGAAATTATTTCTCTGGTATTAAAAATGTTTTTTCTCTCTCAATGGATTTGTTCTTGATTAAAAAAAATAAGCAATTCCCATTTCACTTTTTATTCACGGGTCTCAGCTCTCCCATAATATAACTTTCTGAGCTTCTATCAGCTAATCATTCATCAAGTAATGGAAATACCAGATAGCTCAAGGCCTCCCTCATTTGTAGCAGGCTTGCTGTATGGAATAGTAAGCGACAAAGCATGAACATAAGGGCAAGAAAAACACAAAGGATGAGATTAATCATTTTTGGGGGGAGAAAAGAAAAATGCAATTGTTTGGTGCCAAAAGGTTTCCTGTACGACACAGCTGTGCTCAACAGAAGGCCATTTTATGTGTACATTGATCACTTTATACCAAGTTCGCTGTGATGTTTAATTGATTTAGCTGGGCTTCTTCTTTTGCTTGGAGTATGGATGTATTTTATTCAGGTTTGGTTTGTGTTTAATTTAATGTGAAGGAGAGAGAAACACAGAGGAAGTTGGAGTGCTAGAAAAATGTAACATGACATTTTTGTGACAGACGGTAACAGATAAACCGGGAAGACAAGATATTTCATTTAACAGGCACACCTTCCTCAGTGCATCAGCTCACTTTGTATTCCTGGTTTCTTATAACAACATGAAAGAGTGTGGAGTTGGCGGCTTATGGGGTCACAAGGTAAAACCCAGATAAAATACCCATATCTGAAGCAAAGACAGATGAAGGAAGATTTTAGTAGGCTAGCTTTGAAGAACCCCACTTATCACTCTATCCCAACTACTTTATTTATGCACATATTTTTTTTCATTATTTAGGAATATAAGAAAAGGCCTGCTGTATCAAGACAGAAGCTTTCATCCTGCCCATCAGCCTGATCCCATCACATGCACCTCCATGCCTTCTAGAGGCTGTCGGGAGCGATTTCATTATGTGGTAAATGGTATGATGAACAAAACATGGTTGAAGGAGTTGGGCATGCTCAACTCTGGTGAAGAGAAGAAAGGGGTGACATGACTGCACTCTATAAATATCTAAAGGGCTACCACAGAGAAGAGGATGCAGGTTTGTGGTAGATTAGGAGGAACTGCTTGATGGCAAGAGTAGCTCAGCAATGGAAACAATCACCTAGAAAGGTGGTGCGGTCTCTTTCTCTGGAGGTCTTCAAAAAGAATCTGGACATCTACCTCCTCCTCCATCTATTCCTACTGATAGAGTTGAGTGTGAATGTGTGGTGCTGGACTCAATGGACATGGAGGCCCTTCCAACCCGATGATTTTTGTCCCCTCCCTTCAGATAGCTTTAGGTCCAGAAAAGGCTCCTTTAAACCCAGATATTAACTAGACATTTTACTTTACATTACCCACTGAGTCACATGGAAAGATACACTTCTTTTTCCCCCTAGGATATGGAAAATGAAGGACACATAAGACTTTAAATCGCTAGCACTTTTAGTGGTCTCCAGAATCTAATTTCAAATCAGAACAAAGCAACTGTTTTTGTGCCTATCACTACTGCCTTCCCTTTTCATATTAATCACTTTCCTATTGCAACTCATTTAAAATTAACCCACTAGAATTAATCAAGACTTTATGACAGAAAGGTTATACATGTCTGCCGCACATTTCACATTTCCTCACTGAACAGCAGCTTGCAGTTTTTCTTCAACGGAACTTTTGACTCTTCTTCTGTCTTTTTAAGTGCCATACAAAATCTTCTTGATGAAACAGAATCTTTAAGGAGCTGCATCCTCCTCAAGGCTCTGCATTTGCACCTCTTTGTACTTTCCACGCCACCCGTCTGACAAGCCTACAAAAGACTCTTTGGTCAGACTGTAATGAGGCAATTCAGGTAGCTGGTTACTGAAGAAGGACCTGCTAACTGGGAAGACTGTCAGCTACCAACGAAATGGGCAAGATGCTTCTACAGCACTCGATTTGTCCACCCAAAAATGCCTGGCAATTGTCTCCATAGTAGCACAAAGTATGCTGTGACACCTAAGTTCATTTGGAGCAGTAGTTGGGATGTTTTCAGAGAGTTATCCTAAATCAGGAACTTTTTGTATTCTGGAAGCATAGAAGTTCCTGGGCACAATGGATATCCCTTATACTTTAATAGAGCAAGCAATCCAACCAACACTCCTGCTTAATTATAAAACATCATGCGCAGAAAATAAAAGAGTCAAATTATTCATTTAAGGCACTTGTATTCTGCTGTTTGGCTTGAAATCCTTCTAGAGTAAGTTACAGATGAGTAAAAAACAACTCAGTTACATCTTATTTTATTTTAAAAAAGCAACCAAAGGCAGGGATGGCAATTATATCAGATGTTGCTGAACTGCAACTTCCAGCATCCCCAGCTAGATCTTTTCATCATCTAGCTTTCACCTCCCTACATTGAAACTGGAAATAACATGCTATTAAGAGTTTTGTTCCCATAAGTTGCGAAAGACTTGAAAGCACAGAACAACAACAGACCCATCTTTACACATGAGCTCCAGCACAGTTACCTCTGTAAGCCTTCATCATCTTCTGATTTCTTTACTACTCTCCATTTTGACTGATGGCCAAGTCAAAGAAAGACGTTGACAATTTCAACATCCCTATCATCAGTTTTACAGTTATGCTCATTACTTTTGTCTTCTTAATAATCTGTTGCACTCCTGCTTTTGCACGTTCTTTCTACATTACCTTTTTTCAATAGTTATTACACATCCTTGTTGTTTTCTACGAGTAATATACTCTCATCTGAGTATCTTACATTATTATGCTTCTTCTCCCAGTTTTCAAATTTCCTTCAGATGGACATGAGCAATTACTAGAGTATAAAGCCCCAGCTGTCAGTGGTTTTCCTGGCAAGCCACCCTAAGCAACATTTGGGTGGATAAAGTAGAAGAAAAAAATCATAGAAGCAATGGGTCAGTCATGCAAACCTAGTAAGCTTGATGAGGCTGGCTAGCTATCTACTGAGAATTTCACAAGTCACAAATATACAATTAATATGTTGTGTTCTAACCAGGTTGAGAAACAACAATGCAGAGGTTAAAGTGAGAAAATCTGGCAGGGTTTGGGTCAAATTTGGTTTTTCTTTAGAGGAGAATTTCTGCTTCTGAAGGCTTCTAAACCAATCCTCATTTTAATTTTTTTAAAAAGGGAGGGTGCAAGTGGCTTAAGGTTTTCAAAAACAAATCTTAAGAGGCCACATAAAGGAGATGGAGTGAGCTTGTTTTCTGCAGTTCCAGACACTGGAACAAGAACCAATGGAGTCAAAATTACAAGCAAAAGATTGTGGTCTCTGGAGATCTTTAATAACAAGGTGGATGGCCATCTTTCAGGAATAATTAAAATGTGTATTCCTGCATGGTAGAGAGTTGGACTAGAGGCCCTTATGGTCCCATTCAGCTCTTAAAATCTTACAATTCCCACCCCATATATCCAAATGAAATGATCATACAGCAATTTCTCTCTTAAAACTTAACTTTTCATACAAACTAATTTGTCACTAGTAGTGGAATTTCAATATCTTAGTTCAGTTGAAAAACAAAGGGGTGCTGTTTTGTTCCTCTGCATGGTTTTTGCATGTTGTCCTGCAAATGACATTTTGCTGCAAACACAGAAAGTCTACAGTGACAACCACCGCCCAAGGGAGAGTGGCATTCCATTCATTGAGACTTACAAACAAGTATAATGTAGCCTGAATGGGAGCTGAAATTGGCTTGTTGTAGTTGAAAGCCATATGTAATTTTAAATGCAGTTGAGATGAGCAAATGAATAACAAGGCAAGGAAGATAAATAAAAATGCTGTTGACACAGAAGTGAAATGAAACCAGAATCTCATTTGGTGCAAGGACACCAAATTGAATGCTTATTCAATTTTATATTCTCTTGAAATGAAAATGGCCAATAAAGAAAGTTAACAGCCCTCCTACCTGCCTTTATCCATATGTTTTTATTGGCTTTGTCATTCAAGGAAAAATGATTAAGTGCTTTTACTTGTGGTGATTCGTGTTTTCTCTCTCTCTGGTGGACATCTATCTATAATCCTCTTAGCATGACAAATTGCTGTGTTTTTCAGGGCAGGCACACTTCAAATCAGCTCAAAATTTACATGCTTTCAAAATGGATCCTACTGGATTGATCCACTGGGTGTCATCTCTTCCAAAATGTTTCTTTTATTCGCCTCCAATAACAGTCAATTGGATGACAGCTGCTACTTAGCCAAATGGAGATGCCTTTCCTTCAAACCTTTCAAGGCTAATAGTCACAAACTAAAGGAATGTAGTATAGTGGTTTGAGTTGGACTTGAACTCGCGAAAACTAGGGCTGAATTCCCACTCAGCCATGCAAACCCACTGGGTGCCCTTGAGCAAGTCACACTCTCTCAGCTTCAGAGGAAAAGAAAGCAATGGCCAATCTCCTTGGAATAAATCCCAGGAGAGTACTGTCATTAATCAGAGTCGACCTGAAGGCTCCACAACAAAAAAGCCAGAAACTCTTTGCTCTCAGAAAGGGGCCTGGTTTTAAATCTTTATGGGGTGGGGGTATAGTTTTTTTAAAAAATCAGAACGCTTAGAAAATTTAAAAAATGATGGAAATGAACCATCAAAGTAAGAACTGAATTAACTTTGAGAGACTTTTTTGGTATCATATTTTAGTGGTTTGTAGCTCCAAAGGCAAGAAGGTGAAATGAAAAGTACCAGATTATTGTCACATAAGCTCTTTGATTGCAAGTAACTAAACCCACTAACAAGCATTCTAAACTTTTAGAATGAGAGTACCCCACATAAACACTGAGAATCTATCTAATGAAGGTATGAAAAAGAAGAGGTCATGGATATCTGGGAATTTCAGATTAGGGCCCCAGAAGTGCTGGACTTGGTTTAAGGTTTGAGGTTCCCCACCCATGTTGCAAAACATGCACCAAAGGATTTCATGGCCAAGCAGGACTTTGAACTTCTGTTCTCTCCACTGAACCACTTGCTTTTCATGGATAGAGAACTCACACCAGGAACATAAGAACAAGTATTCCTTTTCAAAGTCAGCAGAACTTATAAGATGTCTCAGAGTGTCACTTTTCAGAAAGGACTAGGGTCATTACAAAATTGAAAGGACATCAAAGGAAAGTACAAATAATTCACAGGGTGTTTTTTTTTAAAAAAGAAAAGCCATTTTCTAGATAAAAATGGGGAAGACAATATGGACAAGGACAGTAAAAAATGATTGTTAGGTAAGGGGGAAATGTCAGAATTTCAAAGATAAGGAAAACTGGGGGTTATTTCAGGAAGTTGAAGTTGGCACTAGTCCACCTGTACCAAATGATTATGACTCAGAGCAAACAAGGTGAGATGGGACTTTCATCCTCGAGAGTCTGCCGTATTTACATATAATGTGGGAATGGGAAAGGAATTCTTTACATGAAAATGAGCATGCAGGAGAGGGGAGTGAAACCTGTCCTCCTTCCCTGCCTTAACTCTTTTCAACTGGTTTGCTGCTAAGCAAGGACTTGGTGCGGCAATTAGAGGACAAGGGTGGAGATACGGAAACAGATGACACTGATATATTGCAGAGACCTTGAATAATTTTCATTCTCACCATCCATTAGAGTAGCTGAAGGTCATAGGGCTAGGAAAGCAGCAGACTATCATTTCAGGAGAAAAGCAAAATAAAGCACACACACAAACACACACACACATTTTAAAATGATATTGTAGTGAGGAATGAGGAATCCAGAATGATTACAAATGGTGGAAGTACCCACTTCCAATGAATGTCAGTCATCAAGGTGAAACTGACTCTGTATGTTTCTTCTCCTTCTCCTCCCATATGAATTGTTTTCAAAACTATAAGGTTAATCTTTGCATAGATTTCACAGCAGGCTTTTCCTAGTCATACATGTCTTAGGGATTTTTACACATTCAAAATGGGCACCATACGAGCTATCTATGATCACATGTGTGCTTATAGTGACACAGAGAATGTATTAACTGAACCAGCCCTTTCACAAATAGCCAGCTGGGATTTCTGCCACTGCTGTACAGCTTTGTATGGGTGTCACTCACCATACATAAACTGTCAAGATTTATGGATATCATCACTGATGGACAACTGTACTCATGGATTAACCACTTCACAGATTATTTTCTGCATGCATATAAAATCTCTGGAACAACTGGCATTCTTCATGTGATGTTAATTTGGAACATATTAACTTATTAAAAACTACTGTAATCTCTGTCAGAAATCCTGGTTAAGTTATCATTGCCACTGTCAACGCTGTCATTTTTTTCTTCCATGTAGGACAAAGTCTGTGTTTTAATCTTTTGGAACTATCTGTTCTGCATACTCCATTTTCTGATGTATTTAGATATCTTAGAATCCATAGATGTGAAACAAACAAACAAACAAATATCTTAAAGATCTTACTGGCTATTCTTAGTAACACTTCAAATGCTACATGGATGTGGCAAGAATGCAAATGCTGAGTGATCTGCTGCTCATGTTTTTAAATAATAATAATAATAATAATAATAATAATGTTTATTTATATACCGCTTTTCCAAATTAGATCAAAGCGGTGTACAACAGGAAGTACAATACAAAGTCAAAAAACAAAAAACAAACAAAAACATAACAGGCCTCTCTCCCCCCAAGATGGTGGCTGAAGGGAGGAGGGCTTTGAAAACATTCATATATGTCCCTCAAGTTGAAATTAATGAGTTCCATATGCATTTAGAATTCAAATACTTCACTACATGGGAGAGGTACACATTGGCTCTGGTTTGAATGTTATACAGGAAGAGCAAACAGAAGATACACAAAGCCCTTGAATTTCCCTCCCCTTCCACATCTTGCTATGACCTGAATTGGCTCTCAAAATTTTATTTCTTTCACTTTCTTTACACCTAGGTTCAGTTCTTCTTCTGGTACACACAGAAAGGAAAGGCAGAGTATTACACATTTCCCATTTGGAAAGCTCTTCTTCTGAGGGGAAAATGTGGAAATCAACATGAGTGACAATTGTGCACACTGGTTTCACTAAAAGTGGAATACAAGGTACACCTCATTCACCATCCTCTGCTAATACGAAGCAACTTCAAAAACAAATCCTGAAAAATCAAGTCTTCCTGTTTTCAAGGATGCCTTATGAAAGTGTTTTGGACATGGTGTCTCCTGAGGCTGCCAGAGAGTTTTCACTCACTTCAGGATAGTGTCTTCCTCTGAGGTTGATAGGAAGGGCCCATGTCTTCACTACTTCTTCAAGAATCTCCCAGACTAGCCATGCTGAGTTGACAGGACAAATTATTCTGGTTGAAGTTCAAAGGACCCAAACAATCTTTTGAAATTTTCTTTTAGTCTTCCTTTCCCAAGCCACTCCATCTGCATCTTTCCCAACAAGGATTAAATGGAAAGAACTCATGGAAAATGAGTGGAGTTTTCCCACTGGATTATCATCATTCTCTGTGGCCCTTCTTCCCTCTGATAAGTTTTGGGTGGATTTATAATCTCTTTACCATAGGGAGCAGCCTCTTTTTACTTCACTTTCTCAGCCTGCAACTACAGGGAATGCCAAAGAGTGTGAGTGTGTGTGTGTGTGTGTGTGTGTGTATATATATATATGGAAGCAACCACTAATGTAACTTGGTCTCACTCTCTTCTCTGTACTAACTGGGTAGAGAAGGGTAACAAAGTGTTCCCCTGTCATGTCCAATCTCTTCTGTACTTACAACTTTTCTCTTCACTATTCCTAAAGGATCAGCTTCCCAGATTCCCTAGCCATGAAAAACACCTGGGAACAGAGCATCTACATCTGTGCAAGTGGCAATGATTTTAGGCAGGAGCATCAAAGATTTTGTTATGTTCTGTAACTGATTGTCAGTTCCACGGTGTTTTTAACTGCAACTTGTTCTTGTATTTTTACAACTCCTTAAACTAATGACTTGGAAGTGATACTCCCAAGAAATTATACAGTGGTACCTCGGGATACGAAATGCGCGGGTTACGAAATTTCCGGGATACGAAAAAGTTGGATTGGCAAAAACTGTTTCGGGTTACGAAATATTTTTCGGGTTACGAAATTCATTTCGGCGCGAAATTCAAATGCTATAGGCTTCCAGCGCTAACGGAAAGCTATTTCGGGTTACGAAATTTTCGCGTTACGAAGGGAATGGCGGAACGAATTAATTTCGTAACCCGAGGCACCACTGTACCTTAAAGCCTTATGTGATCCTTCTTGGTACTTTTTCCATTTGGTACACAGAAAGTTTTTCTTCAGATAAAGGGAATTTACTTCCCCATACTCAGCCCCATGGAGAAAGAAGGAAGAGGACATGTAGGTAGTGAATAGTTCCTGTTTGACTAGCCCTCACTTCTTTCCTCAAGAGCTCAGGGAAGAGGAAAAAGGCTACACTAGTACTCTCAAGAGACAGGCAGAAACAATCAGTTGCATTCTATGATATGAGGAAGCAAGAGGTAGTTTTTTTCTCACTCACATCTGAAATAAATCCTAATAGAGCAGCCTTGATTACCTTACTACTAGAAGACAGGTTTCCTGCATGGAAGCTACCTGTAGTTCTGATGGCCTTGAAAAGCCCCTGCTTTGAAGGATAATCCTTGAAGTTACTAACCTTCAAAACTGTTTCTTTTTGTGGTTAGAAAAATGTGGTACCTCCAGGGCAGTTTCTGAATGGACGCTTTCTCAACTGATGCACAATTGTGTGTGCTCCATACAGACAAAATGGTCCTGAGGCCAGACACTCTGTCTCTAAAGCCAGTTCTATTTTCCATTGGGCACAAAAGCTTTCTGTGTTCACCTTGTACTGAAAACCAGCTCACACCAGGGGCACTGCATTTTTACCAAGAGATGACGGCACAGTTCAGAAGGCCTGGTCCTTTGTTTCCTTCTAGGAAAGGACACTTGTAAACCAGCCTCATAAAAATTGATCAACTTCTTCATCAATCAATGCAGAAGGTTCTGATGAAGTAAATGCTAGCTATAAAATGAGGTCTTCTCTAGTTGTGACTGCTCTTGTAAATCTCAAAGAGAATAAATTACCTCTGAAGCCTCAAGAAAAACAAACAAACAAATATTTTCTTACAGTGAGTTCTGTTCTTTCAACTTCCTAGAGGGCATTCTACTTGTCTCTTCCCATGGGTTTATCCAGGTGCTGATTAATCATAAAGTAAGGATGGGACCATCAACAGCTACCAGTAAAGATGGCTGTGTATCATCTAGTTTCAGAGGCTGTATGTCTGTTGCTTGGGAGTGTGAGATGGAGTGTAATAAGAATGGAGAATGCAGTTGCATTCAATTCCCATCCTTCAGAAGCTACTGATTGGTCATTATGGCCTGTTACAGACTGCCAAAATAAAGCTGCTTCGGGTCTCTTTGGAGGTACACTGCTCCCTCGGGTTACGAAATTAATTCGTTCCGCGGCCGCTTTCGTAACCCGAAAAGCCTTCGTAAGCCGAATTGCCATAGGCGCTAATGGGGAAAAGCCGCGTTTCGTGCGAAAAAGCACCAAAAATTTTCTTCGTAACCCGAAAAAACATTCGTAACCCGGAACAATTATTTCCAATGGGATTTTTTCGTATCCCGGAAATTTCGTAACCTGGGTATTTCGTATCCCGAGGTACCACTGTATGCTGTTTAAATGATGCATGCATCCTAAGAATCCGGAAGCTGCACCAAAGCTGCACTCCAGTGCTTAGGAATGGAGTGTGGCTTTGGCGCGACCTCCGGACTCTTAGGGCCCATGCATCATTTAAACAGCATACCTCCAAAGAGACCCGAAGCAGCTTTATTTTGGCAGTCTGTAACAGGCCAATGTGAACAAAATTCTAGACAAGAGAGGCCTTTAGATTCCTCCAATACAATTGTTCTTATATACATACTTCATGTATATGGAAAAGGCAGTTAAAGTTGCCAGAAATGTGCTTGATTTGGCTGATGTCTTCTTTCCCCTGCAACATTTTCAGGAAAGTCATGAGAGCTGTCATAATTTTTGACAGCCCAATGTCAAAGTGGTAGAAAGCTGCCTTAAGCTTTTTAGTCTCGTCTGGGAGGCTGGGATGACCTCTCCTGGAAAAACAGCCAAAGAACCTTATCAGGTTCTATATGTGCCATTCCGCAGTGGATAAGTACTCTCTGGGAGGTTCACAGTGAGAAAATGTCCATTTTTAATATACCTGTACAAAAAGGTCATGGCTGGATTGTCCCCAAAGCCTCTGTTCTTTTGAAAAAGAGCAAACAATTTTGCTCCATTCAGAGTACTCATTATTTTATAAATACCCTAGGATTGTCAGACTTTTTTCCCCACATGCAAAACTCAAGCAGTTTTTATTAACAAGGTAGATGATCAATCTCTGGATCATTTTGGGTGCCCTTGTTTATACATCCTGCAGCTCTATGGTATATCTGCTTTATAAATCTGTGCAGAGGTCAAGACCAAGCATGATTCCTGCTGATTTCACAATACGATACCTGAATGAACCATTTTCCTTTGCTTTTTGTGTGCATTTTTACAGCACTGTGTTCCAGTTTTAAAACATTATTTTAAAAAGTGTATTGGCTGGTGAATTTCAGTGACCCTTTTTTGTTTTCTCTTATTATTCTCTTACAACTCTGGAATAAATGCATGCATGCACATTTCAACAACATTTTTAGAGAGCTGAGACTGAGGCAACAAAGAATTGCTGGGCATTTATTTAGCTCAACTTAATTGAGTTTCTGCAAGGCTGGCCAAGGAATTGTTCAAGTCCTCAGCTAATTTGGTTCTCTCAGGCTGTCAGCCTGATTCCCTGACTCATCATTTCCACCGAGCAGAGACACCCTGGGGAACCAGGTGACATATAAAGGAGAACAGAAGGTGCTGCCGAGAAGCCGCAAGGGGGCAAAGGCTGGCAGGAAAATTTTGCAGATCATTTTGCCACACCTGAAAACAGGCACCATTGTTACTTTGTTCATGGTGACAGCTGCAACTGAGTAGACACCCACAAGTGATATCAAATGACCACAGACAACTTTGGGGAGCATAAGATTAAGCAAGGGTCTTCAGCGTTATCTGAGAGCATGTCTGAAGTCTACAAAGGGGTCAGGAATAAAGGTAGGGTGCTACCTTCTTGGTGGAAAGCTGGTAGCTGTCTCCTAGGGGCCCATATAGTTTTGGTTAGCCTCCTGTACAAATGAATGGGGCATTATAAAACCGCTGTTAAAAAAGCCCTCCCTAGACTCCCTGATTCGAAGTAATTATCAACCTGTCTCGCTGCTGCCTTTTTTGGGGAAGGTGATCAACAGGGCGGTTGCCATTCAACTTCAATCCGTCTTGGATGATACTGATTTTCTAGACCCATTTCAAACTGGCTTCCAGGCGGGCTATGGAGTCGAGACTGCCATGGTCGCCCTGGTCGATGATCTCCGTCTGGGCATGGACAGGGGTAGCGTGTTCCTGTTAGTATTCTTAAACATCTCAGCGGCTTTCAATACCATTGACCATGGTATCCTTCTGGAACGCCTGAGGGAGTTGGGAATCGGGAGCACTGTGCTCCAGTGGTTCCGTTCCTACCTCTCAGGTAGGTTCCAGATGGTGCAGCTGGGAGACGTGTGCTCCGATAAGAGGGCCCTTACATCTGGTGTCCCTCAAGGAGCCATTCTGTCCCCCATGCTATTCAACATTTACATGAAACCGCTGGGAGAGATCATCCAGAGACACAGGGCGCGGTGTTATCAGTATGCTGATGACACCCAAATATGCTTCTCTGTGTCTCCGACTGATGCTGTGGCCAGGGATGGCATCTCCCCTCTAGATGCCTGTCTGGAGTCAGTAATGGGCTGGATGAGGGAAAACAGACTCAGCTTGAATCCAGAGAAAACGGAAGTGTTTGTGATAGATTCCCCGGGCCCGGGGATGGATATTTGTCCACCTGTCCTGAATGGGGTCACGCTCCCCCTGAAGGACTCAGTCCGCAGTCTGGGGGTGCCTCTGGATTCGTCGCTCCACCTTACATCTCAGGTGGATGCGACAGTCAGGAGCACTTGTTATCAGCTTCGGCTGATACACCAGCTGCGACCCTACCTGGGCCGGGGGGACCTTGAAACGGTGGTACATGCTCTGGTGACCTCTCGGTTGGATTTCTGTAACACGCTCTACATGGGGCAACCCTTGTACCAAACCTGGAAGCTTCAATTAGTGCAGAACATGGCAGCAAGGTTGGTCACTGGATGCTCCAGGACCAGCCATATAACACCTGTCCTACAAGATCTACATTGGCTGCCCATTCGCTTCTGGGCGCAATACAAGGCGTTGGTTATTACCTATAAAGCCCTAAATGGCTTGGGCCCAGGGTACTTGGAGGACCGCCTCTCCCCATATAATCCGCCCTGCGCTCTCAGGTCGGCCGGGAAGCAATTGTTGAGGGTTCCAGACACGAAATATTCTGTGACTGCACAGAGGGCATTTTCTATCTCGGCCCCGCAGCTTTGGAACTCTCTTCCCAGCGAGCTCCGCTCAGCTACCTCCCTTGACCTATTTAGGAAGAGGTTAAAAACCTTCCTCTTCCGGCAAGATGGGGAGAGATAGCTGTAATCTCATTTAAATAGATGGGACAGAGAACTCGGCCAATCTTATGATTCGAACACAATGGTTTTATATTAGAACTAAAGGGAAATAGGATCCACTAATATAATAGAGAAATTTGGAAAGTCAAATAATATGAAGAACTATAAATATGAAGAAGGTAGGAGGAAGTCAATAAAAGTATGTGTCCAAGAATGAAAGGAAAGGATGAATGAGAGTAAAGAGGTGGATAGTAGAGAAACTTGAGAGATAGCAGAAGATTATGGTAAGTGGGAAGGTAAGAGAAAGTAGATAGTATGAAGGTATTTAAGGAAGAGTAAAGAAGAGTAGGAGATAAGGGGATAGTTAGGAAGGTTGAGGAAGAGGAAAATATTCAAGGAAGGAATTAGGAAGTTAGGCTGGAAGATAAAGGGAGGGTAGGTTAGTTGATAAGATAAAATAAGATAAAGGGTGGGCACAGCATACATTTAACAATAAACAATGGAATTAATATTATACATGTATTTTTTCTTTCTATGTTTGTTTAATTAGTAATATGTAGGATTTTATGTGTCATTAGTTGTGTATTTGATTGTGTGTGTATGGATATTGGTATAATTCTGTACTTGTATTGTTGTATATATATATATTTTAATCAATAAAATTAAAAAAAAAAAACAACCTTCCTCTTCCAACAGGCTTTCCCCCAGATGCTCTAATATCTGCTCTCTCCCCGTTGCACCAGCATTTTAAGCTAGTCATTGTGTGGTTTTAATCTTGTACTTTGTTATTGGTGGACCAAGAGAAGGCCTTTGATAGGATACACTGGAGCTTTCTGAAAGAATTACTAAGACAGATGAATTTGGGCAACAATCTCTTAACAAGGATATCTGCTATATATGGTCATCAAAGAGCGCAGCTCTTAGTTAATGGCGAGAAAACAGATTATTTTAACATCGAGCATGGAATGAGACAGGGTTGCCCTTTGTCACCACTTCTGTTTATAGCAGCATTTGAAGTGCTAATGAACAATATTAGGCTCAATGATGACATCAAGGGAATATGTATTAGAAAACACTCTTTTAAAGCAAGAGCATTTGTGGATGATCTTATTTGCTTTTTAGAGGATCCAATCCATACTATGCCAGCTTTGAACAGCACAATGCAGATGTTTATGGAATTTTCAGGGCTAAAGGTCAATCAGAGCAAGTCGGAATTGCTAACTAAAAACATGGATAAAATAGAACAATTAGAACTAAGCCAAACCTCAGGTTACAAAGTCGTTAGCAAGGCTAAGTATTTAGGAATTTATTTAACTAGCAGGAACATTGACCTGTTCCAGAATAACTATGGCAAGCTATGGAAAGATGTAAAAAAAGATATGATAACGTGGTTGAAGTTACACCTCTCCTTTTTTGGGAGAATAGCGACCCTGAAGATGAATATCCTTCCTTGGTTTCTATATTTGTTTCAGAACCTCACGGTGATTGCTGATAGAAAATATTTTGCCTTATGGCAAAAAGAGTTTTCTAAATTTCTTTGGGAGGGAAAGCGGGCTAGAGTGAGATGGAAATTATTAACTGATGAAGTTCTTCGAGGAGGATGTGCGTTGCCTAATTTTGAGCTGTATTATTTTGCATCATGTTTATGCTGGATTGAAAACTGGGTCAAGTTACAGAATGAAAGGCTGATGGCTTTGGAATGTGTAGATCTGAGGTTTGGAATTCATGCCTACCTTTGGTACGACAAAGTTAAAGAACATAAGGGATTTAAACATCATTTTCTGAGGAATGCTCTTCTTTTTGTTTGGAATAAGGTTAAGGATATTTTCTATACTGGCTTACCACAATGGGTGTCTACTCAAGAAGCCCTCTTCAGAAGAACTAGAGATTATAAGAATTCATGGCTGACATATAAAGATCTGATTTTCTGGAGGCCTGATAATATTGTGTCATTGAAACAGAGGGAAGCTATCATTGTAGATAGTCATGAAATTGACTGGTACTTGTATTTCCAACTTGCAGACAGATTTAGAGTAGACTTAAAGATGAAAGGTTTCAATAAGGAAAATAATGAACTGGATAAGGTTCTGTTGGATAAAGGGAAGGGACATCTCTCACAATATTACAAAATCTTAAAAGAGAGACAGTTGGAGGATGAAACTGTCAAACACTCGATGGTTAAGTGGTCGCAGGACTTACAGAGACCTACTGATTTAGAACACTGGGAGGAGTCTTGGAAGGATACAAAAAGATTTACAGTTTGTCAAAACTACAAAGAGAATTATACTAAAATGCTTTTGAGATGGTATATGACGCCTGTAAAGATTAATAAAATCTATAAAACTGCAAGCAATGCTTGCTGGAAATGCGGGAAGCAGGAAGGTTCCTTTTTCCACCTTTGGTGGGATTGTGAGATGGCCAGAAAATTTTGGGGGAATATACATAGATTAATGCTAATCATTCTTCAGGTAGATATACCAGTGGATCCTCGTATTTTTTTGTTAAATATGATTTGTACACTGGATGACCCGAGGATAAGAGAGATGTCACTATTAATTCTTTACATGGTAACATTGAGTCGAATTATTTATGCACAATATTGGAAGAGGAAGGAAATCCCTGATGAAGATGTTTGGCTAATTAAATTGAGAGAAGCTAAGGAAATGGATATGTTGACAGAGAGCTTGAGGAACAAAGATATGAAGATAGTAAATAAGAGATGGAAATGTTTGGATTTATATTGTGGGCTTAAGATATCATAGATATGGCATGGCGTCTCAATATACTCACTATTCTAGAAGAAGCTAGACTATAGGCCCTTATTACTCTGGGAGATTCCAACTGGAATTGAGTTATACTCGGCTTCTATCCTAGGATAGATAGACAGGATAACAAAAGCTAAGAAATTCAAGCTGGATGTGGTGGAATATAGTATATGTTAAGATAGCTAAGTACCATAATGGTTGCTGGAAGTACTTGAAGAGAATTTTAAACAGTAATGAATAAGCATGTATGTTTAAAGTATCTGTGCGTTGTTGTGTATTATGTTTGTATTTGTTCAGTATCCATATTTGTATATTGTATATATCATATTTTTGTGTAATAAAAAATAATCTTGTACTTTTAATACTGTTTTTAACAGTTTATATATTGATTTGGATTTTTATGTGATTACTGTTTGTAAAGTGTACATCTGTGTACTTCTGTGTAACCCACTTTGATCTGCCATGAAAAAGCGGGCTATAAATTAACAGTTTATTATTTATTATTTAAAACAGAATTATAGAGTCAAAAGGGGTCCCATAGGCCATCGAGCCCAATGCCCCCATTAAGTGCAGGACACCCAATGAGAGCAAGCACAGCAGGTAGCTATCCAGCCTCTTTTTGAAGATGTCCAGAAAAAGAGACTTCACCACCTCACCAGGTAACTGGTTCCATTGCCAAACCATTCTGACTCTCAAGATGTTCCTTCTGATGTTCAGTTGAAATCTACCCTCCTTTAACTTAAACCCATTAATTCTGGTCCTGCAATCCTGCAATCTAGGGCAGCATAGAACAGGTCTGCACCCTCCTCTTTGTGACAACCCTTTAGATATTTAAAGAATGCAATCATGTCACCCCTCAGTCATTGCTTCGCTAGGCTGAACGTACCCAATTCTTTTAACCTTTCCTTGTATGTTTTTTTTATCCATGCCTCTTACTATCCTTGTTGCCTTTCTCTGAACCCGATTCAACTTGTTTATATCCTTATAAAACTGAGATGCCCAGAACTGAACAGAGTACTCCAGAGGAGGCCTGACTAGAGCAGAACATAGTGGGAATATTATTTCCTTTGTCTTAAAACAATTATTCTTTTAAGGCGGTCTAAAATATTCTTTGCATTTTTTGCTACATCATCACATTGCTGCCTCATGTTCAATTTATAACAATAACCCCAAGCTCTTCTTTATACATGCTGAGTCATGTATCCCGCATCCTAATATCTGTGCATTTGTTTTTTTGTAGTGTAAATGTACAAATTTGCATTTGTCTCAATTGAATTTCATTCTACTAATTTCCACCCAATTTCCTAGTTTATCCAGGGCCTTTTGAATTCTGTTCCTGTCTTCTAATATGTTAGCTACCCTTCCTAGTTTTATATCAACCACATCCTTGATAAGGATTCTCCCTAACCCATCATCTATGGATAAACACATTGAAGAGTGTTCATCCAATGACATAACCCTGCCATATTCAACTTGAGACTTACGTCATTTGAACTGCAGCCATTGGTGATGACTTTCTGAACATGGTTTTCCAACCAGTTATGGATCCATCTGACACTGTTTCCATCTATTCCACATTTAATCAGTTTACTAATCAAAATATCATGGAGGATTTTATCAAATGCTTTGCTGAAATCCAAATAAACAACATCTACAGCATTTCCATCATCTACAGAACTAGTGGCCCACTTAAGTTTTTTTTAAAAAAAGATCATTCTCTTGCTTCAAATCTATGTGAAAAAAACATTTCTGTTGCTAGCCAGTCTGAGCTCATTCTGAGATTTAGCTTTCCTAACAGAAAGAAAATGGAGCAATGTATTCAGATTTTAAATTGGCATATTTTACCCACTCCAACAAAAAATGAATTCGGTCTTCTACCAGCATATAGCCAAATAGGCATAGCCAGCACTCTGTGAAATCTTCTCTCTACTACTGAAACAGCATTTAGTTAAGTAAGTAGAAAGCTGGTAAGGGGATGAGTGATTTGAAGCATTGAGAGCAAAAGTAAATACATTATTCATTGTGTCAGATTATTATGTTGTTTTTAGAAAAGCAAAAATTATTACATCTGCTATGAAAGTGAAGTTGGAGATCTTGACAAATTACTGATTTTAATGAAAATTTGCCAAATACTATCTGGTTCTAGATTTGTAATGTATAGTTTGTATTAGTTATTAACTGTTCTTAGTCTCACTGAGGAGCTAAGTCACAACTGTATCGATGGAGGTTTTTTATAATTTTAATATCTGTTGTTTTTTAGCTTTTATGTATTGTTAATTCTGATCAATAATTGTGCTTGTTGATTTTTTTAAAAATGTAAATTGATAATGTCCTTTCTGTCATGTCTGCAAGATCATGATTGGCTCATGCATAATAAAGTTCTTCTTCTTTTGAAATAAAAAATTATCTCCAAGAATCATCAGGAATTTTATGGGCAGCAGAGTTAGTTTCTCAGTAGATATCAGGTTAACTGAAGTCCTCCAAAACTACTAATTCCCACATCTTTGATATTTCTGAGATTTGTTTCTGACAACCATCATGCGCCACCTAGTCTTGGTTTCATAGTCTGTAGCAGGCTCTTACTACAATGCTGCTTTCACTTATTTCTCCATTTATTTTAACGGAAATACTTCCAACTGGTCCACTCTGATCATGAATTTCTGTACAACTGAAACTGTATTTAACATATAATACTACACTCATCCCTCCACTTTTGCTGTTTTGACTTTTGCGAATTTGATTATTCCAGGTTTTTATTAATATGTTCTCTCTAGGAATATCTAGGCCCTCCAATGCAACTCTGTGATCAACTTTAATAAAAAGTCGCACAGAAAGACCTAGAGATCCCTAGAGAGAACACTCCACTAAGCATCTGTATCTCTTCCAGCACAATGGATCTTTTCTGGCAGGCTTATCCACTGGACTTCATATAAAAGGTTATGATGATCGCCCCACTCTTGACTATGATTGTTGGCTAACTGTTGAATTGTTATTTTAGAGAACTAATAGCAATGTTGGTGAATTCAGTATTAGTATTTTATTGATTGTATTTTCTACCACGTAACATTTTAATGATGTAATCCCACCTGGGAGAGGCAGGAAATATAAATAAACATTACTACTACTACTACTACTACTACTACTACTACTAATTCCATGGTCAATGTTCACCACACAGTTGCTATGGAGGACCTAGAGATTCCTAGAGAGGGGTTCTCACAGGTAAAAATATAGTGTGTATGTTATTTGTAGTTTCTTCACATTCACGGGAACTCTGTGCCCCTAACACCAGCGAATATGGAGGGATGATAGTACTCCCCTTCTTTTTTTGCTACAGCTATTCTTTATGAACAGGTTTTTCTTCAATTGTTATATTCCAATCAAGGGAGTCATTCCATCAAGTCTCTTTTCTATCTATAAAGTCATATTTATCTTCCTCCACTAGGACTAGTCCTCTGTCTAAGAAGTCAAGACCACGGTCCCGGAAGCCAAATCACTCCCATCTACACCCTCTATGTAGCCAATTACAGTAGAGTCTTGATTATCTGACATAAATGGGCAGGCTTATAGTCAGATAACCGAATATGTTGGATAATCCAGATTGTCCCCAATGATGGTGCGCGTGCACGTGCGCACACACCACCACTGGGGACAAAAGTCCCTCGCCTCCCTTCCCCATCTCCCTTCCTCAGCTTGGATCTCTTCAGCCAGCAGGGAGTGTGCACACTCCCCGCTGGCTGAGGAAACCCAAGCCGGGAAGGGGAGGACTGAGCTCAGCCCTCGCCTCCTCGGCTTGGGTCTCCTCTGCAAGCAGGGAGTGTATGCACTCCTCGCTGGCTCAGGAAACCCAAGCCTTGGAGGAGGGGACTGCACCACAGCCACACCTCCAAGTTATCCAACAGTTGGATAATCTGGAATGTTGGATAACTGAATGTCGGATAACCAAGACTCTACTGTATTCACTTTCAGTATCTTCCTGTCCCTGTGTAGTCCTCTATCTCTCACTGGCAGAACTGGTGAGAATACCATTGTGCCTTAAAACCCTTCAACTTCCTGTCCAAAGGAAAAGAAGTCAATGTAATATCCATCCAGAGTCTCTTCCCTTTTCTTATGAATATGGTGAATAATCAGAGAGTCCTCATTTTCTTCAAATGCTGAGGAAATGGCAGACAGTTCAGTTTTAACCTTGGTTGCTCAAACCATATTTTGGCCTGAATCTAAGCAGTTCTTCCAATTTCCCTTCTCAAAGCCCAAGCAGTTAAACTTGGGGCATGCATTGCCATGTATGTTTGGGGAGAAGTGTATGTGTGTGACCATTATCCCCAGTTTGAGTGTCTCCTTAAGGGACCTTGGGTTTAGACAATCAAGGCCAAAACCAGCTCAGAGAAGGTCTGGGCTTGTTTCACTCAAAGGGAACAGAAGAACTACTCTCTGGCTTTTGCCCATGTGAAATCTCACTTTTGGAAATTTTACGTTCCACCCAGCCAAACTGGAGGGGTAAGATCCCAACAAGTGGCAGAGGATGTCCAATTCCCCATGCTAAGTCACGGCTTTTAGTTGTAACAAATTAAGTTGTATTCCTTTTGTTCTAACAATATGTCCAGTGCCGTGTGGTGTCCTGCCCTCACTGAAAGATAATGCCATGATTGTTAGGGGGGGGATCTTTCTCTCCAACTTGAGCATAGTCAGATTTGCTCTGATAAACCTGGCACTGCTGGGATTGGGAAGCTGTACTGATAAGGGCACTCACAATGCCTGACAATCAGGCAATAAAACATTATGGGCTTGTGACTCCTTACTAAAGTTTTTTTAAAAGTCATTTGTGTCTGGCATTGCAGATTGCTGTTTGATAGTGAGGGTGTTTGATCTCTGGACTGAAGGTAGGTCTGGCTTTGTTGAAACTGAAGAATGTGTGGGAAATTCTGAGCAATGCAACAGAATTGTGTATCAAGACCTTCAGTGCTTGCTGAGCATTATGCTATCTTCTCGATGTTTGATAGTGGTTCCTAGGAATGTGAAATATTTTTCCACTCTTGATTTTGTGCATATATAAATAAATTTGCTTTATCGCACACTATTATCCAGTTTTCTTCTTTTTTAACTTGAAAAGAACTATACAGATTAAAATAATGTCAGCACCCAAAAGATTTTAAAAGAAACTGCAAAAGAAGTAATTTGGCAATTAACTTCAGAATCTTTTTTAGTATGCTCAAATGGATGAAAGTCTAAAATTTATAGTAAAGACTTGTGAAATATATCATACATCTGTCTAAAAACATACAGGTTACTGAAATGTATTTTTATGTGCAAATAAAACTCTTAAATAATGAAGTCAGCAAAAACAAACATATATCCATACCATTTCCCTATTATCTGAAACCCCTTTTTTCACAGTCCAGTGAAATCCAATAAATCAAAGTATGTCCTTAGCAGCATCTCTGCAACTTCACAGCCTCATTGAGTTACCAGATGTCTACCGTATATACTCGACTATAAGTCAACCTCATATACAAGTCGAGGGCAAGTTTTGGGGCCAAAATTCTAGATTTTGATATGACCCGTGGATAAGTCGAGGGTAAGACTTAGGCACATAAAATAAAGGATGAAGTAACAGAAAACAATTCCAGAGAACTTACAAAATTCCAGCAGGCATAACTATTAGTGCATATACTAAGGGTTGGATGGATGAAAGAGTAGGAGGGGGTAAGTGCTTCTAGGGCAGATTAAATTCTTGCCTTTCACCATATATAAGTGTGTGTGTTCAAATGCAGTACTTACATTGACCCATGGATAAGTCAACTCAGGTTATTTGGGTCAATTTTTAAACCTAAATTTCCAGACTTATACATTATATACAGTACTTCATTAGAGGGATGCTCAGAAATGCAGAGGAAAGTGCTGGTTGATTTTCTCAGAAATATTACCTCAAGGACAATTTAAACAGTCATTTTTACTGGAACATGACAACCTAACCTTGGAATAAGCATAGTACCTTCAAATAAAGTGCCTGTTTGAGTGAGCCAGGAGGCATATGGCACTGCACAGGCAGGCAACTGTGCCAGGGACCAATTTTTACCCCATGTTACCTTGATAGGTTGCATGACAGGTTTGTGCTGCTCCACAAATTGATGAGCTATCACTTCCAATTTTAGTTGAAAATGAGCAGTGTTGGAGGGCTTTGGAACTGATGGAGAACAAGCCTACACAAACTGTTGCCTTTTCTCGGTGATTTGGGCATTTTCTGTGTGAAATTTCACACATTTTTAAAATTTGGAGGGCCCCATAGCTTTAGAGGGGTTGCAAATGTGGGGTTAATGGGTACATGCAAATTGCTACCTGCACTTTCTACACCTCTGTGGTACACTAAATATGTAAATAAAGTCTGAAAAAAATCTCAGTTCTCACATATGGGAAACTGCTAATGTGTGAGTGCACCTGTCTCAAAGTGCCCTGCATGGAAGTATCCACACATGAGGACATCTCTCCCATGTTGAAATTTGAGCATTTTTCACCCTTCTAGAATAGCCAGAATAGCTAAACTAAGAAAAGTTCTCCTCCTTCCCCTCTGGTTTGGAAATGGGGAGGGGAGCGGTCTAATTTAGTTAAAGCCTCAAATCTTTCTGATTACCTTCTGGCAAATAACTGTTTAAAGTGGAAGTAATGTGACATGAAGACATTTTAAAAACAAGCAACACCTCCATCTGTAAACACCACTCTGAATTGCTGTATTTTCGCATGTTGTTTGTTTGAATAAATTCCCAGTCACCACTATGAAAGCATAAGGGGCTTGTGAGAAATATTTCAACATAATATGTAGAAAACAGCCCACCACTCCAAATCTTGATATGCACAAATCACCAACTCAATTATGCTCAACTTTGGGCTCATCGTTTATGCATATTCCTGGATCCAGAAGCAAACACAGCTCAAGGTGGTGCTTCAAGACCATTCTACTAATGAGCTGCCTAGTTGAAGGGAGACCATCTCAGCTTATTATTCCAAAGTTCTGAAAATATTAATATTTAGTCACAGAGCTCAACTAAAATTGGTTCAAACAGGTCACGGACATAGACATAAACATGCACCATGCCACATGAAATTAAAAGGGTTCTCTTTTTTACCTGCTTCACAACAGTAACAGTTCCTGGGGTCATGGCAACCACGGAGGCAACAGAAGCTGCATCATGGGGTTCTGAACCCAATTCTATGATTTGCTGGAGGATGTTGACAGCTGTGGGATCAAGTCGGCCACCTTATAAGAAAGGATAACAATATCAAGATCAGCATTAAGACACTAACACTCAAAATTTCATTCTGTTCCTGTTTAGCTCCTTTGCTAACCAAATCCATTGCAAAATCAACTCACCTTTCTCTTCATTCAAATCTGTTGTAAAAACTTTCTCCCTTCTTCCCCCTCCCCCATTTTCTCCTTGCTTAGTTTTGTCTCCTTCTTGCATTATTGTCTGTCTCTTCTTGTGCTTCAGTGAGGTAGTCAGAACTAAATTCTACTGGATCACCAAGACTAAAATGCTTTTAGAAATCAGTGTGCAAAAGTAACAGCCAGTCACTCTTGTGAGACTTTAAGGAAGAAAACATGTCTTACAGCATACAATTTTGAGAGTCATATGCCTGATGCTTGGTGTCATCTGGATAGTAAGCTCTAAGCAAAGGCCAGTTTATTTAACACTGGCCTGTTACAGACTGCCAAAATAAAGCTGTTTCAGGTCTCTTTGGAGGTATGCTGTTTAAATGATGCATGGGTCCTAAGAGTCCGGAGGTCGCGCCAAAGCCACACTCCATTCCTAAGCACTGGAGTGCAGCTTTGGTGCAGCTTCCGGATTCTTAGGATGCATGCATCATTTAAACTGTAACAGGCTACAGTGCCTAGTAGATGGGTGAAAAATCATTTTTTTAAAAAAACTAACAGTAAATTTGCAAGAATCAAGTTATGCGTCTGTTCTGTGAACCCTTGCTTAGAACGGCCACTGCTTGTATTTCTTCTTGAACACTGGATGGAATGGGCAAATCCTTTTGAGAAAAAGTCCACTTCATCTTCAAAAAGTTGCATTTTAAGAATAGCTGTTATCTGGAAGGCAGCAGTGTCCATACTTTCAGCACCTTCACATTATTAGAAACTTAATTAGAATACATAAGTAGCTTCTCTTTCAATGTCTTGGGGGAACTGTTCAGAAGGAGTTGAGAAACTGTTCAATAGTTACAGTGACTCATGACTAGACAGAATTACCTATGTGATTAACATGGAGATAATATGCTTTAATAATGCTTTATTGTGACCCTTGGTGTACCCGCTGCCCCGCTTATCTTTACGAACACAACAGCATAGCTAAATCTTATTTGTTACAATGCACTGCTACATCCATCCTAGTAGATGATCGCTAACTGGCAGGGATCACTCAACAAGAAAGCAAAACAGGAAAAAATAGTCACTGAAGAGGCAGCAAATGGAGAAAACAGTAAATAACCCCAAGCAAGCAAGGAAACAAACAAATAAACCGATATTAAAGACTCTCCCCCACCTCATAGTGGAATGGGAGAACTTCTTCATGTCATCACTACTTTTGAAAACAAAACAAAACTTATTGACTATTAGGCCTAGCAATAAGATGTAGTAAATTTTACAGTCTTTTCATCATGGTGCAATCAATGACTATGGGATCCAATAAGCCCACATGTGTGCGTGGACCACGTAAACACTGATTTATGACAGTGTAAAGAAGAAGCAAGAAAATTCAAATGATTTGTACCTCTTGATAGTATGCTAAAACTAATCTAGTGTAAAAAAAATAATCTGCACAAGAGGGATGCAAAAGCTGTTTCTACAGTGGCAGACCAGAGAAGCAAAACAAGGACAGCACTCATTTTCTGACTCCACCCCCATGAAGCAAACCTTGTACTTATTTACAGCCAGTAATCCAATTTCTTGCTGAAGAGACCACACATGCCTCCCACCTTTGTCAAGTTCCTTTTTGTCAAAACATCAGAAGCAAACTTCTAGTGTACTCTGTAGTAGCTTCTTTAAAATGCCTGAAGCCATTCAAGGTTTCAGGAAAAGCTGTGTTGCTGAAACCAGGAATGCTTTTCAAAAGTGCTGCCAACTTGGCAAGTGTAATGAGGAATGAGCTTCTTCAATTCTATTGCAGCCATTTTTGTTATCATGACATAAAGCAAGTGTAGCACTGAAACAAGTAATGCCATAATCACAAAAAGTCAACATGGGATTCAGAGAAAGAAATCATGCCAGACAAATCTTATCTCATTCTTTGATAAAATTACCACCTTGTTAGATGAAGGGAATGCTGTGGATATAATATATCTTGATTTCAGTAAGGCCTTTGACAAAGTTCCCCATGACATTCTTGCAAACAAGCTTGTAAAATGTGGGCTAGACAAGGCAACTGTTACGTGGATTTGTAATTGGTTGACCGGACAAACCCAAAGAGTGCTCAACAATGGCTCCTTTTCATTCTGGAGAGAAGTGACCAATGGGGTCCCACAGGGCTCTGTCCTGGGCCCAGTGCTATTTAACATCTTTATCAATGACTTGGAGGAAAAAAATGGGTGAATACTTATCAAATTTGCAGATGGCACCAAATTAGGAGGAACAGCTAATACTTCAGAGGACAGGATCAAAATTCAAAATGACCTGAATAGACTAGAAAGCTGGGCCACAGCTAACAAAATGAACTTCAACAGGGAGAAATGTAAGGTACTGCACTTAGGGCGAAAAAATGAAATGCACAGATATAGGATGGTGGACACCTGGCTTAAGGAGACAACATGTGAAAGGGATCTAGGAGTCCAAGTAGACCACAAGTTGAACATGAGTCAACAGTGCGATGTGGCAGCTAACAAGGCCAATGCGATTTTAGGCTGCATCAATAGAAGTATAGTGTCTAGGCCAAGGGAAGTAATAGTGCCACTATATTCTTCTCTGGTCAGGCCCCACCTGGAATATTGTGTCCAGTTCTGGGCGCCACAATTCAGAAAGGACATTGAGAAAATGGAGCGTGTCCAAAGGAGGGCAACTAAAATGGTGAAGGGTCTGGAAACCATGCCCTATGAGGAACGCCTTATTGAGCTGGGTATGTTTATCCTGGAGAAAAGAAGGTTAAGCGGTGATATGATAGCCCTGTTTAATTATTTGAAGGGATGTCATATTGAGGAGGGAGCAAGCTTGTTTTCTGCTGCTCCAGAGACTAGGACCTGGAGCAATGGATGTAAGCTGCAGGAAAAGAGATTCCACCTAACATTAGGAGGAAATTTCTGACGGTAAGGGCTGTTCGACAGTGGAACACACTCCCTCAGAGTGTAGTGGGGTCTCCTTCCTTGGAGGTCTTCAAGCAGAGGCTGGATGTCCATCTGTCGGGATGCTTTGATCTGGATTTCCTGCATGGCAGGGGGTTGGACTGGATGCCCCTTGCGGTCTCTTCCAGCTCTATGATTCTAAGTAACAGCTCAAATACTATTTCAGCCATGATTCTCACTGGTGGCCACAGAATAGCATCTCCATCCTTCCCCCCTCTCTCTTTCCCTTTCGATCTCAGATGCCTACCTGTCATGCCATAACTGTATTGTGAAGATTGCTACAATACTATACAGCTATTGTATTGTACTGGAAGGATATAAACAAATAAAATTTCCTTTCTTCTAATACTTAGAAGGTTTACTCCTATTCAGTGCAGACTACAACTCCAGATATTTCTGAGAATAGCCACTAAAGAAGGCCAGTTGGTGCTATGGCCAAAATACATTGGGCCTTTCAAGAAATAAAGGTTTTTGACCATTGCACAGCATATGGAACTTTATCTCGTTACATTTATTTATTTATTGTTGTTTTTTCTTGTTGTGTACTTTCAAGTCATTTCTGACACACGGTGACCCTATCATAGGGTTTTCTTGGCAAGATTTGTTCAGAAGAGGTTTTTCCATTGCCTTCCCCTGAAGCTAAGAGTATGTGACTTGCCCATGGTCACCCTGTGGATTTCATGGCTGAACGGTGAATCAAACCCTGGTCTCCAGAGTCCTAGTCCAGCACCCAAACCACTATGCCACACTGGATAGCTTTACTTTTTCCCAGTGTGAGATGCCAAGCAGTTTATAATAGCTGAAAGAATTAATAGCTAATAATATTACATCATACAAAAGTAAAAAATATAATCTAACTATCAATAACTAAGATCAGTTAAAAGCAAACCATTACAAAGAACAAGTACAAAAAGTGTAGCACAGGAAAGGCTCCCCCCCAAGCACTCAGCCCTAAAAGGCCTTCTGAAACAAAAAGGTCTTTATCAGCCTATGAAAGAATGTGAGGGGGAGTCTAATCTCTTTAGGAATGGAGTCTCAGTCTAACCTCTCTAGGAAGGGAGAGTCTGGGAGCAGCCACCAAGAAGGCCCTCTCCTGTGTTACCACCAGATGGTCCTGTGAAAGAATAGGGTCATTCAAATAACGTGTACTCGAACCATTTACGTGTTTTTAGGTCATAACCAGCAATTTCAGTTATGCTCAGAAACAGACTGGCAGCCAATGCAGCTGTTGCAACAAGGGGGCTGTGTGCTCCTTGTAAGTGTTGTAAGGATCATGTATAGTTAATAAATGAGGCTCACTTTGAGCACTTAATATTTCTAATTATATTGCAATATCCTTTTTCTCTATACAGATAACATTTTACCATTTTCTGAGGTATATCCTAGGTCTTGTAGAGCAGCAACAGCTGTCTGAGCTCCTTGTATATCTTCAGCTTCCGTAATATGGAGATACGACGAGGTTTCTTCATCAGAAATCTCTGTTGTTTGCTGCAAAATAGGCCAGTGACCAGTGAACAAAGGGAATTGGCAGATAGATAACAAGGATGCCAAAATTTTGATTGATGGGATGGATCAATTTTAAAGCATATATAAGGTTCCTTATAGGGCACAGTTTCCACAAAGCTGTGTATAACTACTGAATAGTGCACATTTTTGAAAGATGAAACCAAAAGAATACAATATTGCAAAATGGAACAGATTTAAAACTTAGCATTATAAAATGTTGTATGCCTTCAAGTCATTTCCAGCTGAAGGTGACCATAAGGTGAACATATCTGAGTGTTTACTTGGAAAGATTTATTCAAAGGGGATTTGCCATTGCCCTCTTCTGAGGAGTAGAGAATATAACTTGCTTTAGCTCACACAGTCTGCTTCTAAGGCTGATTGGGAATCCAAATTCTTCTCTCTTAGAGTTCTTGTTCAACACTTAAACCAATACACTGTGTTGGCCTGTGATGTAGTGGTTTATATATCTATAAAAAGAAATACAAGGATGTGGTGGCTTAATGGTTAAGATGCCAATTCAGTCGATTGGAAGATTGGCAGTTCGAGGCCTGAGTGCTGCATGATGGGGTGAGCTCCTGTCACTAGTCACATCTTCTGCCAATCTAGCAGGTCAAAAGCATGCAAATGCAAGTAGATAAATAGGTACCACTTCGGTGGGAAGGTAACCACGTACTCGGACAAGGCTGGCTCTTTTGCTTAGTAACAGAGATGAACACTGCCCCCTACAGTCAGTTACGACTATACATTCATGACAAAGGACTACCTTTACCTTTACAAGGAAATAAACCAAAAAGGACCATGTAGAATTCCCAAAAATTCTACCATAATGGGGTCACTACTAAAGAAGACCTGTATTTTTTACTCACCAACTTATTTGATCTTACATGAGAATATGAAGAGGGTGAAGGCAGTCTGTTAGGTTAACTTTAGATGACAACAAAACTAGAAACCAAGCACTACATTACACTCAATTCATGTTTAATTTTTGAACACGTCAAGAGTTGTAATTCAAATTTCCAAGTTAGCATTAATCGCTTGCGACTCTTAATTGATTTACCTTTTAGTATTCTAATATCCTTTCATATTTTATGTCATTTATTTTCACAGAAGTTCAGACATTATAATTTCTCAAACTGAGTGTCCAATCCTTTTCATGTTTTCCTAAGGCTGTTTGATGATAGCTGGGCTTTCTACACAATTGCCAAGCCCAGGAGCATGCCCCGACTATGTATTTGGCTCTCTATGTAGAATGCAATCTTATCTAGGATTAGGTGTCAACCATCACCAATAACGCCAGATTTTCTGATCCACAGCACATCTGTCTTGCCGGGATTACTTTTCCATATATTCAACTTGGGTGGACAGAAAGAGAGAGGGACAGACCATATACATGGGCTTGTAGGATAATATTCCAAACTACTTTTTTGATTGTTCAGTAAATGAAAATGAATATCAAAAATAGATAATTATAATGAAATGCTTAGAGGTTGTGACATTTTCACTGGACACTTTACTTTCACATATGTAAGAAGAAACAGACAACAATTTTCACTACCTAGGGTAAGTTATATTCTATTTTTCTCAATGTATCACACCACTTTCAAAAGGCACAAGATTTTAGGGACAGCTGTCATAACTTGAATTTACCTCCCATTTCATTTCCCCATCACGTTCCACTAATCTGAGTCCATGTTTATTTTTTAGGTGTCTGTTGCATTCCCATTTTGTTCCATACACAAAGTTGCACACTGGGCACTTGATACCACCTGCAGAAAAAAGAAGAAGGAAAAAATAACATAGATTTTGCATTGGTAGAGTGTCAGAATCCTCTCACTGATATAAATAAAAATATAAGCTTGCCTCATCACACACACCTTGTTTTTTTTAATCAAGTTTAATAACTCTGTCCTCTGTGTTTAAGAAGTGTTGAAGACCTTACACCTACCACAACTTTCAAACACTTTCTGTCCATACCTCCTCTCCTATCCAATTTGACTGGTCATAGTGGATGAAATTCTATTTTTATCCTGACTAGAGTAAATACATTACATCTATTAGATTTATCTATGTCTTGGCTCATCACTCAACAATTGATTGAATGAGTTTAGTCTTGTTTGTTGTTGTTAATTGCCTTTAGGTGGACCCTGATTCATGGAGACCCCATGGAGGAGACCTCTCCAAGACCCCATATCCTCCACTGCTCTGCTTAGGTCCTGCAGATACGTGCAAAATTCAAACACGATGAAACATTTGGTTTTTTTAAAATATAAAATTATATTTTGGGACAGAAATCATGTTTCCTGTGCATAAAAGCCATACTGCTTGTTTTCAGAGAGTAAGTCTCAAACTCTGAATAGTTCTCCAAAATGGCACGGCTTTCAAGGACTCTCTTCCAGGAGGAAGAAAATTGATTAAATAGTTCATACTGAGCTGTGGAAAAAAAGTTAACTTACACCCTTGCTCCACATTTTCAGTGACTCTAAGCAAAATCTGGGAAAGCCTTCATGCACTGATGTCTATTCTGATGGCAATCCATTCTAAAAAGTTACAACCATGTGCTGAAGAATTTGCCACTAGTTCATCGATTTCTACAGCATCATAGCAGCAAGTACAATATGCTCCCTTTATAATTGGCTTAATCAACAAGGTGAATTTAATCAACAAAGATTTAATTTACTACCAAGATCGTAAAATGGCATGGAATTATTTTCTCTATTTTGTTTGGTAACTCTGAATTAGGCCATTTCACTCATTTATGAATCGTCAAGGATTTTCCAAGATCCACCTATTATTACCTTTATTGACTCTATTATCTTTATTGAGTCTAACATACAGGTTGTCTAATGCTGAACTGAAACTGCTTTCCCATTAAATATCTTAATATGCAGCACTGCATGACACTCAAAAGTACCTTTGGCATAGAATGGGACAAAAATATCATCAGTTACAAAATCTGAAATGAAATATTCATTCCATATCACCCTGTTAATAAAAACTCAATTAGAAGAAAGACCTCCCTATATTTCTTTTAAAATTAAAATTACTCTAACTATAACCCCGTTAATTAAAATGGACACCTTTGTCATTCTGACTTTAATTAACGAACAACAAATGGAAGCATGCAATTGAGTTGGTAGCATAAAACTGTGTAGCAGTTAACTGACATCATAGCTAAAGAAAATTAATTTATCTCCAATTCATTAAATACTCTGGCAGTATGGAGAGAAAAAGGTCACTGAATGACATACTTTATCTGCTTTTGACACCAGTGTACATATGCAAGTTGTATTTGAATATTTCATACTTCTGAAATGTCAGCTGGGAAACTATACTGTTGTCATCTACACACAAAAATTAATTGACTGAATTGTCCCTTGGAAATCACATTTAATTTTAATATTGCTTTGGTGACAAGGGGTCATAAATGGAATAGAATTCCTGATCCCTATCTCTGGGAGAAACCAAAGATACCATGAGAATCTGTATAGGAGTGATGGTAGGAACATGCACTTATTTTGTAAGGCTTCCTTCCTACTACCAGCACTTCAAGGTGAACCTCCACACTGGTGATTAAGGGCCTCTCAAGTTTAAATTATAATCAGAAGATGGAAGAAGAAAAGCTGCCCAGATCAAAATTTACTGAATAGATTGTGAGTTCCTGCATGGCAAGGGGTTGGACTGGATGGCCCTTGTGGTCTCTTCCAACTCTATGATTCTAAGTTATTTTCAACAGTTAATGCACCAAAGCCATAGTCTACTCTTTAAACTAAGGAAAGTTTATGCAACACTGTTATAGGTACACTACCTAAAGGATTTTGGACTTTTTAATAACTTTCACTTTACTGTGTAAAGGTGCCACTACAGTACAACCTCTATTTTGGTCATAACAAAAGCAGACAACAACAACAACAACAACAACAACAACAATTAAAGCTCCTCCTTTTCACATGGAATCAATGGGTTACAACATCTAAAAAACATATAGTACAATAAAATAAAATATCAGCTACCATTAAAACAAGTCCCCCTACCCTACCCCTACAATGGGCCTGAATCAGTCCCAACCCAATTATAAAACAAAAAAAAGTAAAACTATCAAATTACTACAATAAATAAAATCAAATAAACTGAGGAACAAAGCGAGTCAGGGGAGTCTATATTTGCAGGGCAGGCGTCTTGGTCGGGGAGGGGTGACTAATTAGGAAAAGTCTGCCGGATAAGATCCGTCTTTACGGCCTTCTTAATAATAATAATAATAATAATAATAATAATATACCGCTTTTTCGCAGATGATCAAAGCGGGTGTACAAGTAAAATGAGTAAAACAGAACATAAAATTAAAACCATATTACATTAATTACAAGATACAATTAAAATCCAATTCATAGTGTATGTAAGTGAGAAGGGAGAAAAGGGGAGCGAAACATAACTTCAGTGTACATGAAGAAATGCTTGGGTAAAGAGAAAGGTTTAAGTCTCTTTTTAAACAGTTTCACAGGGAGGTAATGAGACGGAGCTCCTTGGGAAGACTATTCCAATGCGTTGGGGGCCGTTACTGAAAAGGCCCTCTGAGAAGTAGTAACATATCTCGAAGTAGGGACTTCGAGCAAGTTCTTCCTGGGTGTTCTGAGAGTGTGGGGCGGATTTATATGGGAGATGCGGTCCTTCAAGTAACTCGGGACCAAGCAGGTTAAAGGTGGTCAGGTGGTAATATGGCAGATCTCTTCAGCAAGGTTTGTTCCATAGTCCCTGGGAGGGCGTGAAAAGGCCCTCTGGGTAACAGCAGATAGTCTGATTTTTTTTAGGCTGCAATAAATTCTTCCCAGAGGACCGAAAGTGTGGGTGGACTGTATGGAAGAAGTTCTCCCGCAAGTAGGTCTGGGCCCAAGCCATGTAGGGCTTTTAAAGGTAATAAACCAATACCTTTTACAGTGGTACCCTCGGGATACGAAAACCCAGGTTACGAATATTTCGGGATACGAAAAAAAATCCCATAGGGAATTATTGTTTTCGGGTTACGAATTTTTTTGCGGGTTACGAAAAAACTTTTGGTGCTTTTTCGCACGGAATCGCGGCTTTTCCTTCTCCCCATTAGCGCCTATGGCAATTCGCGTACGAAGCTTTTCAGGTTAAGAAGTCGGCCGCGAAACGAATTAATTTCGTAACCGAGGCACCACTGTATGGTGCTGGAAACATGATTGGCAGCCAGTGAAGAGATTTTCAATACAGGTGTTATGTGGTCAACTCTTGGTGTTCCCGCATACCAATCGGGCTGCCATATTGTGTACCAAGTGAAGTTTTCCAACTGGTATAAGGGTAGCTCCATGTAGGAAGCGCGCTAACAGAAAGTCAAACTAACAAGTTAACAACTCATGGTACTACTGTTTCTTTCTAGTCCGTCCTGGCTCCAGGGAGGGGGTGCAGCAGGCATATCAGTTAAAGCTGATAACAGGTGCTCCTGACTGTTGCAATCCACCTGAGATGTCAGGTGAAGCGACGATCAAGGACACCCCCAACAGAGTCCTTCAGGGGAAGTGTGACCCCATCCAGAACAGGCTGGCATATCTCCATTCCCAGATTAGGGGTCGCTAGAATAGTAAGGTACCATCTGCTTACCCCGGGTTCAATTTTAGTCTGTTTTCCCTCATCCAGTCCATTACCAGCCGCCTCTAGACAGAGACAGGCATTCGGAGAAGAGATGCCACCCTTGAGTCACTGACAACGAGAAATAATTGGGTGTCATCAGTATACTGATAAGACCCCACCAATTCTCTGGATATCTCGCCCAGCAGCCATGTAATAATAAATAATAATAATAATAATAATATAATAATAAATAATAATAATAATATGTTTTATTTAAAACCACATTCCAAATAGATCATAGCGGTGTACAAGAAAATGTATATAACAGTATAAGAAAAATCTACATTAAGATACACTGTATCGTCAGGCCAGCCCCTGAGGACGCTGGGCCGCCTCCTCCCCTCAACGGCCGAAAGATGACAGTTATGGAGGGAGGGCACTCTGTCTTCAGGCCAGCCCCTGATGACTGTGGCCGCCTGCTCTCTCTCTCCCTCAACGGCCGAAAGATGACAGTTATGGAGGGAGGGCACTCTGTCTTCAGCCAGCCCCTGATGACCTGGGCCGGCCTCAAATGTAAATAGCAATGTGAGACAGGATGGCGCCCTGGGGACACCAGATTTTAGCTCTCTCTTAGAGAGCAACGTGTCTCCAGCATTGCTATCTGGAACCTCCTGCGAGATAGGAATGGAACCACTGTAGGACAGTGCCACTGATTACCAGCTCTCCCAGGCGTTCCAGAAGGATACTATGGTCAATTGTATTGAAAGCCACTGAGAGGTCCAAGAGCACAACAGCTCACACTTCCTCTGTCAATGACCAGACGGAGATCATCAACTAAAGAGACCATGGCTGTCCTCAACTCGTAATCCATCCTAAATCCGGTTTTGAAATCGATCTAGAAAATCAGTTCCTCCAGAGACTGCCTGCAATTGAATGGCGACCATAAAATGTCTACAGATGACTTGTATAATTTTGAAATGGGTAAAACTAGACAATGAAAGGTAAAAAACAACAACAAACAAACAAACAAAAAAACCCCTTAAGACTCAAAAGGTAGACATATAAAGATATTTAATTAAATACCAAAGTTAGAATAATTCAGTCCATAATCCTTCTTAAATTTCTATATATGGGTGGGCCAGTTGGATACTGAAGAAAGCAGACAGGAAGAATATCAACTCATCTGAAATGTGGTATTGATCAAGAGGTCTATGGATACCTATGGCTAAAGACAAATAAAAGGGTTGCCAAGCCTGGACTTTTATTAGAAAGAAAATGGCTAACCTAAGGCTGGTCATATTTTAGACATATCATGAGAAGACATGAGCCACCAGAAAAGACAATTGATTGGTAAGGTAGACAGCAGCAGTAAGATAAACTGCAGGGTATTGATTCAAACATGGTAGCCACACCTTAAGTTTGCAAGAGTTGAGCAGGGCTTTGATAACAGGTGGATCTAGAGCTTTTTATATAAAGTTGTCAAGTCCTACCTGATAGAAAATAACAACAGCAACAAATTCTGGTCACATATCTCCTTTTTGTGGTAAAGAGAACAAGAGGTTGGATTCTTTGGAGGCAACTTTTGGAGATGTCTGGGATGCGAAGCCTCAAGTTATTTGTCAGCTTTATTCTTTTAAAGATTCTGTTGTGGCTAGGTTGTCGTTAATAGCTAAAAGGTTGAATGCGTAATGCACACGTGCCTAGAATCTCCCTCTATGATGAAAGGATTGCTAAGCTAAAGAACAGAGGATTCCGCCTAAGCCACCAATTTATACATGTGGTGGCTTTTATGTTTTTTCTGCTTCCAATTTTGGTTGCTACTAAGCAAATCTGACTGCCCACACATGCAATAAAACTGGTTCTTGCTGATTCATTCTGTTGGACTGTGTTGTTCTATCTGGTTTGGTGCAGTCTGTACTCCACTGGGCAGGAGTGGCTGTCCAGATTTCAGACCTAAGTAAGAATCAAACAGATCTATTTCATTTAGTAAAGGTTATGTTGTCATAGTAGCCAAGATGACCTTGGAATCCACAGGTTGGGACACGAAACCAACACAGCCTCCCTCCCTTGTTTGTTGTTCACCAGCAACTGGTATCCAACATATTATTAACCTTATTTATAAAGCGCGTGTAAATTTACACAGCGTTGTACATACATCTGTTAGTTAGACGGTTCTAACTGGATTTTGATCTTGGTAGTATTTCGTCAACAGAAGTGACTAAAAGCAATGGATTTCTCTTAACTCTACCTGAATGTCAGAGGCTGAATAGGGAACAAAACATGTGCCTGTCACTGAGACCTTTAAAAATCACATTGCATAAATACATCCTCTTTTTTTCTCACTCAGGACTCAAGACGAACAAATGCCTGGATATGTCGTGTATTACTTTTACCTCTCATTCCCTATCTTGTGTGACAAATGAAGGAAAGACTCAGGTGTAAATTTTGAATACTTTGGTGGCTTGTGTCACCAGTTGAACATGGGTTAGTACTTCTGATAGACATGAATTCTTTGCCAAAAAATAAAAAATAAAGATGACAATAATTTGGAAGTGCTTTAGAATGTTATGGTTGGGAGAATTATGTTTTATTCATTATCTTGAGGCGTGGAGTGTTATTTTGGTACCCATTCTAGTGGAACAAAAAGGGGGAATTTAAAATCCACAAAAGATGTTCGTTTTAAAGGAGGAGGAAAAAGTTCTACTTTTTTGTCATTCACAAAGGGATAAAAAAGTTGGCACATAAAAATAAGAAAGCAGCTCCCCAACAGCTCCAGCATTTTCAAATATAATGGAAGCTAATTTGGTATCCTTTATTTTCTCCATGTGCAGGACTTGATGTACTTTGTTATGTCCTGAATTTTTAAATCCATTTCATACTTTACAAGCCAGCAGGCTTGTCTGTCAGACTGCCAACTGCAACAACAGAAAATACCCTTTGGGAGATGAAAAGAAGCAACCACATAGATACTGTGGTTGCATCTGGGTATTATACTATTCTGCCAAATCCACTCCTGAGGGCCAAAAGATAAATATTCCACCTATATAACCCCTCCTCCCCATCTTTGGTGACTGCAGGGTTTAAGGACTGTTACAACATAGGATAATATAGTAGCTAGAAATAGGAGCATGAGGTGTTGGTTTTTTTTTAAAACAAAATTAAACAAAAAAAAAACCATCCCAACCCAAACTTCACACTCTCATGCACACTCATTATTTGCAAGTATGCCAAGCTGATCTCAGTGGAAGTCATAGCTGTGAAAATTGGTCCAGAATGAAGGAACGGGTATAATAAATAAAGACGTCATTCATTAATTCATTCATTCAAAATGAGCACCTCTCAGTGAAGCAGCTTGAAAGGCATGCTCAGAGTTTAAACTGTGCCAGGAGTTCACTCCTACAATCGGAATGAAAAGTGACACAGAAAAAAATCTGGTCAGCTTCTCCAAGTTAGGTAGTGAATGCCCAAACTTGCAGAAAGCATTGCATGCATTTTAATCCAGCTAAAGGCTAATGTAGTGAATGCCTCATTACAGCAAAGCATGATTCTATCCTGCCTAAAACAGGCTGTAGAGAGGTCATTATGGAAAAACACTCCCAGTGTTTAATGTACTCTATATAACTTTAAGTTAATGTTAGATTTAAGGGGACTGTTTTGAAATGCTTTAAATTTTTGTATCAGATGTTTTTAGCGGTGTGTTTTTACTATATGGTGTGGAGGCTGCTTTGGATCTCACGGTGAGAGAAAAGCAAGATCTTCCATAATATAAATAAGGGAACAAAAAAACCTGGCTTCACAGAATCAACCAAAGGTCTTCCGAGTGAAGTCTTATTGTGGTATTTTATATATTGCACCATTCCCAACCCTGAGAGTCAAGCTATAAAAATTGAACAGACAGAGGTAATATGTGACAGCATTAAATTTATACAAAATTTAAAATATAATTAAACTATCAATAGCTTTAAGGCAATATACAGTGGAGCCCTGTATTCGTGACTGGCCATCTGTGGATTTCAGCATTCACAGATAGCAAGCCCCATTGTCCAGAATAGCAGCACTGCCACAGCTGTGCTAGCGGGTACGCGGGCACGTGCAATTGGGAAAAAGGGGACTTGAAGCCCGCAGTTTTTGGTATCCATTGGTGTGGGGAGAAGGGGTCTGCAATGGATCCAACATAGAACCAAGGTCCAACTGTAAAAAGCGACCAATAAAAACCAACCAAATGGACCCTACAGCACATTATTAAAAGCCCTTTCCCTAAGAGGGAGGGAAACAGTCAGTTCCTGAAGGTACTATCAGGCACAATGGAGGAGGCCAGCTTTAGGTCTAAGGAGGCAATTTCAGAGTCTGGAGACCCCACCAAGAAAGCCCCCTTAATGTGCCCACTAAAGTACCTGTGAGGATAGGGAAGGGAAAGAATCGCCTCCTTGGCATTATCAAAACCCAGGCAGGCTCATAGAGAGTACAGTTCTTCAGATATCTTAGAGGCTGAGCCATAAAAGTTGTTGAGGATTGCAGATTGTCAGACGAAACAAAACTCATAGACAGAGTTTTAAACATAAAAATTTAGAAAGGCAAAAAAACAACTAACAAAAAATATACCCCGCTCCTCTCAAACATGCACATAACTATCTTCTCTCAACAGTGCTTTTGGCATTGTTCCATGAAGAAACAAACATATTGTGTAGCAATTTAAACCTACATGATTTTTCCAAACCAATCCACAAGAGGATAATGGACTACCTTCAACTTTCACATTCTGGTGGATTTTAATTTTCGACACAACATCTGTCTCAAGTTTTTCTCTCTCTTGAAAATAATGCTGAAGTTCTTCCCATAGAGGAAACAGGAAATCCCATCATGATTTACCACTGAAAATGCCATCATCTTTTCTCCAAGATAAATTTAATTGTCCCTCACTCAAAGAATGTGCCAGTGTAATGCTTCTGAAACAGACAGGTTACCTGTGGTGAGAAGGGCGTCAGCAGAGTCTCCAGAGCCTGCATAACATATCCTCATAGGGATGTTGCCTATTTTAATGTCTTTCAGAGAACCGGATATATTGCAGGAGTAATGGCAGTGTGCACACCGGAAAGGCTAGAGAAGGGAAAGGAAATCCATTAACCATAGCGTTTTTTGTTTTAGAACTCACCTGTGTACAATGGGCCGAGAAAATTTACTTTTAGAGCTAGAGATATACATTTCAGGAATTAAAACCCTCCCTTTTTTGAAAACCCAGATTTTTTAAAGGAGAAAAATGGTTTGTAATACACTTTCAGATCGAATTATATAAATGCATCATGTCTAACTGGCATAAAATTACCATGTTTGGAACGTACAGGTTGCTCACCTGTAACTGTGTTTCTTCGAGTTGTCATCTGCAAATTCACTCAAATGGGTTTATTCTGCGCCGCGCAGCAATCTCCGGAACTCTAGAATATCTAGGCAGAAAGTAATGTATCTTTCTGCAACTTTTTGGCGGTAGCTCCGCCCACCCATATATAAGGCCCCTGGTGGCCCCTCCTCTCAGTTCCGAATGAGCCGCTAATCAGCACGGCAACACGTGTCAAATGAGCAGACACTGAGGGGATGGATGGGGCGGTTTGTGTGAATTCGCGCAATGACCACGTCGAAGAAACACAGTTACAGGTGAGCAACCTGTACTTCTTCTTCGTGTATCTCTGCGAATCAACAAATGGGATTTAGACTAGCGAGCTATAGTCCAGAGAGGGGAGGTGTCAAAACCAATAATGACATAACAATAAAGTATGTAAACCAAACAACTGTGTTATTTATAACAATGTAACAGGTCTATTAAATGGCAGAAAGTAACACTGCCCTCCCAAAGGCTGCATCGTGCCTGGCCCTAGCATCAGCCTGTAATGTTAATGAGGTCAAGGCTGGGACCAGACAGCTGCCTTGCACACATCCTCAAGGGGTAATCCCCTCAAGAAGGCTGAGGATTGCAGCAACCGCCCTAGTTGCATGGGCTGTAATCCGCCTGGTAGAGGCTTTTCCAGCCAGTTCGTAGCAGAGGTGGATGGTACTGGCACCCCCACTTGGAGAACTTCTGCGGTGACACCGGCCAGCCCTTTCTTGGCTTCGGAGTAGCACACACAAGTCTCTTCCGAACGTCTGAAGCAGATTTCTGTCCAGATAGAACACCACGCCCCTGCCGGACATCCAGGGCATGGAGCTGACGCTCAGAGTCTGTGTTCGGATAGGAGCCAGAGTCGGCAAAACAATGTCCTGGTTGATGTAAAAGGCAGACACCACCTGTCGCAAGAAAGTGATGTCTGTATGGAGCACCACCTTGTCTGTGGAAACGGAGCAAGGGTTGGTCCATCCTCAGGGCACACAAGTCACCAGCTCGGCGGGCTGACGTTATAGCTACAGAGGAGGCCGTCTTCCAAGTCAGGAGTCTCCAGGTTCGTGGTAGCTAACAGGCTCAAAGGCTTAGATACCAAATGTGCCAAGAC
>NC_056525.1:240355535-240368636 GCF_019175285.1 Sceloporus undulatus
CACTTAATACATTGCTTGAAGGAGGCCATGGTAAGAAGAGTCCGTTACCAGTCCGAAGTCAAGCCGAAGTCAAAGAAAGTCATCAAGCCAAGGGAAAGTCCGAAGGTCAAAATAGCCAGAGATTCCAATAACAAAGAGCAAGCAAAAGCTAGCGAAGTTCCTAGAGCTGCTTAGCGCGGCGGAATGAAGGAACTGGAGAGGAGCGGGCCACCAGGGGCCTTATATATGGGTGGGTGGAGCTACCGCCAAAAAGTTGCAGAAAGATACATTACTTTCTGCCTAGAGATTCTAGAAGTTTCCGGAGATTGCTGCGCAGGCGCAGAATAAACCCATTTGTGTGATTCACAGAGACCACGAAGAAGAAATTTAAAGTACAGTCGAAGGCTTTCATGGCTGGCATCCATAGTGTTTTGTGGGTTTTTCGGGCTATATGGCCATGTTCTAGAAGAGTTCTGAAGATGCCAGTCACAGATGCTGGCGAAACGTCAGGAAAAAACTCTTCTAGAACATGGCCACATAGCACGAAAAACAAAAACAAAACAAAACAAATCCATTTAATGTACAGTTTATTCAGGTAATAAACTACAAATAGAAATGTCCTTTTAAAACGTTTTTATGTTTTTGCCATAAATGGAGTTCCACAGTTGTGAACTGGGCCTCTTTGATTTTGTTAATTTATGAGAAGCATGTAAAAACAATAAAAAGAAGGGGGGGGGAGAGGAATCCTACATAATGATTAAAACAAAGAAAGTTATTTTGTCTTTTCTAATCCTCCATGGAATTGCAGCAATCTGATTCTGTACATTGTCCTAAGTAAGTCTTCCTGTTACATAGTTTTATAAATTATTTGTGGGAGTAAATATATGACTATTTTGTTAAACTTTTTATCACTCTAAAGAAAATATTCCACCACCCTTCCCCCACCCCCCAGAAAAAAACTTAGGGAAAAAACACCCTGGTTTTCTCCCCCCTAAATTTCCTGCAGACCTTCACAGCTTTATTTAGCGCTGTTTGGATATGTTAACAAGCTAATTTATTCCATAATGTCATCCTTCTTAAATATGCACGCAACCCTGTATTGTAGGAAGCCTTATATCCAATTTTATTCCCTTTTTTAATGCACTGCCAAATTTTACAATAAGAAAGAACGGCATTGAACATTTCAGTTACTATGGCTGCTAAATTCTGATCTTTTTCATAAAAAGACAGATTGTCAAAGCAGGATGCATCACTCTTTCTGGAGTTACAAAAACAAGTACAGCATTTTTAGTGACTCAGTATATTAACAGGGCAATAAAATTAATGCTCTGTACTAATATAGTGGCATACCTCTTTGTGCATGCAAGGGACAAAACTATAGCTTATGTCCCATTCAGAAATAACTACTAAAAAGAGATTAATGGAAGGTTGTAAGGAAGCTGCTGCATACAGCTCTGCACACACAAGCGGCAACTATTCCCACAGGACTTTACATGGCATTCTGCAGTCCTGAGAATGCTGACCTGCAGTATCACAAATGCCAACACAACATACTGAGAAATGGCCTGTGGATTAAACAAATACAGTGGACCCTTGTTATACGCTGGGGTTTGGGTCCAAGATCCCCCATGTATAACAAAATCCATGTATGCTCAAGTCCCATTAAATATAATGACATAGCAAAATGGTGTCCCTAATAAAAAATGGAACATCAAGGTAAATTTATACTTTTTTGGAACATTTTCAAACCGTGTATGCTTGAATCCGTGTATAAAAAATTTGTGTATAAGAAGGGCCGACTGTAAACCCTCATATGTTTTGTCCTTGCATAATATATGCTTAGGGTGTATAAACAAGAAAATGATTTGCACTGAATTCAGGTCTATATGTATTCAATATTGTTCTATAATAATTCCAATACTTCAGAGCATTAAATGAAAGGAATATAAACCTATTGCATAGGTAAGATGCTGAAAGCATTCAACTGAAGGCACATCCTAATGAATATATGAAAGCACATCCTTTGGCCAAAGTGCACCAAAGCTCAAACTGAAATATACTCAAAAGGCAACAGAAGGCAGAATTCTAGGAAAAGCAATAAAGGCCTGGGACAGACTGCCCCAAAAGGGCGGCCTGCCAGCAGCCTATTTTCCTCCGCAGGGACAGCGCAGCCCCCCAAACGGCATGCCTTCACCGTGGAGGAAAAAGAACCCGGTATTTCCGGGTTATTTTTTGGGCACCGCAATGATGTCGTGAGTGCGCCACTGGTGCTCTTGCGATGTAAGCATCGCACAGCTTTGTGCGGACACCGTGTGGCGCTTACGTCACAATGCTGCGCCCGTATGGACAGGAGGTTGCCATTGTTATGCTGCCACTGCATACTAGGGTTAGGGACCCTGCGGTTGCCGCACGATCCCTAACATTAGTATTGGCACTGGTACGCCGCTTGTTGGCAGTGTGTACCGGGCCAAAGGTACCCTGTGAGATTTTAAACTGTTTTTATATGATGTTTTATGGAAGTGTATTTTTGATTGTATTTTGTATCGTAATATGTTGAGAGGTATATCTTTTCTGAACTTGTAAACCGCTTTGATCTCCCAGGAAAAGTGGTATAGAAATAAAGAATTTATTATTATTATTAATGCGGCAATCTTCAAGCTATAAACTGGAACACACTAGTGTGCTACAAGAGGGTGAAGTGTGCCATGAAAAATTAAATGGTTGGTGTAGTGCAGTGCTTCTCAATTATTTTCTGTCATGCCCCCCCTAGGAAGAAGAAAACATTTCGGGGCCCCCCGCGCGACTGTAAATATTATCATTTGTCTTGTTGCCAACAAGCCTCAAAGATAATTCCCTAAAATGTTTGTCCAAAACCCGCTGAATCCCCCCAGATCACACGGAATATTCAGTCACAATTCCTGGAAAATTCCCATAATGTTAAAATGGCAGATGTTTTGCAAATAAACGTAAACATAATTGAATAAAAATAATTGTAACTTATTTCAACTCTCAAAATCACCATTGAACCAAACAAAGAATCTTTCAGTCCTTTTAAGATATTTATTTTGACATGAAGGGGGTTCAGGAAGCTTTGTGCCAAATAGAAACGTGTTTGGCTGCAACCACACTGCAGAAATAATTCCAGTTTGACACCCTTTTAATTGCCATGGCTCAGTGCTAGGGAATCCTGGGAATTCTAGTGTTCGGAGACATTTAACCTTCTCTCTAAGCAAACTCTGGTGTGACAACAAACTACAATTCCCAGGATTTCATAGCACTGGGCCATGGCAGTAAAAACGGTATGAAAGTGGATTGTCTCTGGAGTCTGGAGTGAAGATGCAGCCTGAGTTGGGTCCAAGACACACTGCAGAAATAATCTAGTTTGAGACTGCTTTAACTGCCCTGCCTCAGTGCTAGGGAACCCTGGGAAGTGTAGTTTTGTGAGACATTGAGCCTTCTTTATCAAAAAGAGCTCTGGTGCCACAACAAACTACAATTCCCAGGATTCCCTAGCACTGAGCCAGGAGAGTTAAAGCGGTCACAAACTGGATTATTTCTGCAGTGTTTTGGACCTTCGTTATTAAAAATACTCAAGGTCCAATCCATACTGCAGAAATAATCCAGTTTGAGACCACTTTAACCGCCCTGGCTCAGTGCTAGGGAACCCTGGGAATTGTAGTTTTGTGAGAAAGAGCTCTGGTGCCACAATGAACTACAATTCCCATGCATCTGAGGAAATACATCCTACATTCCAACCTTCTGTCCAGGAGGAATTCCAAAATGCCCTCCATTTACTAAGATGCATGTCTTGATAAGGTCCACATTGCAGTTTGAGTTTGAGACTGCTTTCACTCCCTTGGCTCAATGCTATAGGATTGTGGGAACTGTAGTTTTATCCTTTTCTGACAGAGAGCTCTGCAGTGTGTTTTTGACCAAAGTGGTCTCAAACTGGATTATTTCTGCAGTGTGTTTTTGACAAAAGTGGTATCAAACTGAGTACCTTTATTTATCCTCCTCGACGCCTCGGCCAACGGCCTCCTCCTTTCCCGCCCAGGCAAGGGGCGGCCTCTCGGGTGGTTGACAGGGGTGGTCCCTCCCAGAGGAGGAGGAGAAGGACTGGAGCCTGGCCCTGGCTGCTCTTCTGTCCCAGAGAGGCGCCTTCTTTCCCTTCAGAGGAGCCCCTCTCGGCCGTTGCCTCCAGCGCAGAGCCTCCTCCTTCTTCCTCCTCCAATGGCTGGGTGGCCTGGGTTCCCACTCACTCCGCCGCTGGAGAGGCTCCCCTCCATGGCCCACTCGGCCCCTCTGCCACCGCCTCCTCCCGCGGGGCTCTTGCGAGGAGGACCCAGCCGCTGCCAGCCCATTCCGGCCTATGGCACACGGGGCCCTCTTCCAAGTAGGTGGCCCCCCTTTACGGAGCCTCGCGCCCCCCCTGGGGGGCGTGCCCCACTATTTGAGAAACACTGGTGTAGTGGTTTGAGTCTTGCACTATGACTCTTGAGACCAGGGTTCAATTCCCAGCTCAGTCATGAAAAGCCACTGGGTGAACTTGATCTAGTTGCATGCTCCTCAACCTTAGAGGAAGGCAATGACAAACCTCCTCTGAATCTGAACAAATCTTGCCAAGAAAACCCCACAATAGGGTCTTAGATTCACTATAAATTGGAAATGACTTGAAGGTACACAACAGCAACAACAAATGGGGTTTAGCCATCACTCTATGCACCTTATGACAGTAAGGTTCATGTAGTCTCTCTTTCTGCTAATAGCTGATATGGGTAGCAACATCCTAGGGATGGGAATCAGGACACACTAGACTTCTGTGATGCAGTCTATTCTACATCAGACAGGTTTGTGGTAAATCCCAGAATCCTCACTATTGTCCAGAAAGTATTGTCTCTTTCCAAAACCTTAACAGACTGGGCATGAGTCCAGGAAGGACAATAGTAAATGGACTGTCTCACCATTGTTAGAAGATGTGTTTATTACTCTTGGAAAATGAAATAACGTAGTCTAACTTTTGCAGCAAAGCAGGACGTGCTGATGAGAAAAACTGAAATTATCTGTCCTCCCAGTGCTCCAGGACTTTCTCCCCACAGATGAATTGCAATACAGTGGGTACTGTTATATGCTGGGGTTTGGTCCCAAGATCCCCCGTGTATAACAAAATCTCTGTATGTTCAAGTTCCATTAAATATAATGACATAGAAATTGTGTCCCTTATAAAAAGTGGAAAATCAAGGTTTGATCTTTGAAATTTATACTTTTTTTTGAACATTTTCAAACCATGGATGCTTGAATCCGTGTATAAAAAATCAGTGTATAATGTTGGAATAATAACAAGCTCTACACTTGAGCCATTATAGGGTTAATAACCATTACAGGGTTAATGGAGAGCTACTAAGAACACAGATGACATACAGCTGTGTATGCATAGCTCTAATCAACTTCTGAGCCTTAACAAGGCTAGCTTTGTAGTGAGCCTTTCTCTCTCTCCCTCTTTTGCTAACTCTATTCTTAGCCTTCTTTTCTGTTGCATTCTACTTGTGTTATTTGCTTATATTATGTAGTTTGTATTATTTGTTATTGTTATGTTTGCCATTACTACTATGCTTTATTTGGTATCTTTTGTATATATGGATTTTGTATGATTCTGTTGCATATATTGTTTGTTACCCTTTTTAAGTATTTATAGATAAAGCCTTATTTTTGGTATCTTCTCTCAATTAGTCTCTTTTCAAATCCATTGTTCCAACATATAAGAAGGGCCGACTGTACTAGCAATGGGACAGGCTGGGAAGAAAGGTTTTTGAAGTTTGTGAACACAGGGGAGGAAGGCAGAGGAAAGAGCAAGTGGATACATCCTTTGCAGTAAAATGTAGACTCCCATCACCGTTTCACAGGGGAAACGTATGAGCAAACAAATATGGTTGCTCTGTTGCTTCTGAATCCATTCTGGAGAACTTCTCTCTTTGAAGAAAAGGCTGCTTAGGGATGTCCTGGAACACAGTTCCCTAAGGCTGCTTATGGATGTCCTGGTACTAATGCCCATCTCTTCAGGAGAAGAAGTAGATAACTTTGCTAGCTGCTCCCTCTCTAGATTGATAGGCCTCTGTGAATTTTTGATGGGATTTGTGACCTTTGCCAAACATGGTGAAAGGAAACAACTGACAAACAGCTACCTTTTCAGGCAGACTGTCATGCTTAGAAGTTCCTCTTCCTTGAAGGAGGATCATTCTAGAGAGAACAGGCTTTGCAATGTGCAACAAGGAACTTTCTTTTGTGCTTAGAGTAATGTGTAACACTGAATAATAAGATTGAGGTGCTGACAGTTGGAAAATCAAATTTCAAGCTTCTATTTGTTCTTACCCACATACATAACATTTGATTAGGGGTGTGCTCCTTGACATCTGAATGGGATAATCATGACTACACAATGTTATACCATACTCAATTGGGAGGTCCTTCAGCTCAATAAGCACACCATCTGGTACTAATGCTAACTTTCTTGCCAGCCTAGTAAAATTTGATGTTACTGGAAGTTCCAAAGTTTGTCTTCTCCAAGTGACCTCCCAGGAAATACAATGGGTAAAAAATTCCCCCTGGACCTGGTGCAGTTCTCTGCTCTGTCCTGATTTATGTCTCTGCATGGAGGTTGCAGGAAAGTATTTTGGCAAAGAAATGCTTCATGAAGTGTGTATACAGTTGGCCCTTCTTATACACAGATTTTTTATACACGGATTCAAGCATACACGGTTTGAAAATGTTCCAAAACAGTATAAAGTTACCTTGATTTTCCATTTTTTGTAAGGGACACCATTTTGCTATGCCATTACATTTAATGGGACTTGAGCATACACAGATTTTGTTATACACGGGGGATCTTGGACCCAAACCCCAGCGTATAACAAGGGTCCACTGTACCATATGGAAATTCCTTGTCATTTGGTTTGCCATGCTGCATCTTCAAATTCAATTTAAGGCTCATAGGTTTGAATTAGAACATGGCTTTCAGGCATTCCATCCATGACACACAGAAGGAATATAGCAGTCAAATCATTAGCATGGTGAAGAATATTAGTTTTCACAAGAGATGCTGAAAAATTGATGGCCTTGCAACTGGAAAGGTAATCTGAGTCTTAGAAACAATATAGTTCTCTGATTGAATGGAAATACTGGTTTCAGAAGTAGTCTAGCTGAAACTCTACCCCCCCCCAAAAAAAAATTAATCATCTTGCATAAATCAATAAGTACTTATATCCTACAAAAGCTCCTTTAGAAGCTTCAAATAAATCCATGTAAATAGTCTTGCTGACTAGTATACTGAATAAAACAAAGCATAAACATTTATGTAACATGTTTTGAGTTCACTCTGAGAAGTAGTTTTTTGTGGGGTTTTTTTGGGCTATGTGGCCATGTTCTAGAAGCCCAAAAACCCCACAAAAAACTATGGACGCCGGCCATGAAAGCCTTCGACTTCACTCTGAGAAGTATCATTTTGCCAATGGGGACCAAAAGATGAAAGTTAATGGAGGACCGTAAATCACATGCTTCAGGTCCAGTTTTTAACACTTTTATTTATTAGACTATATTTAAGAGAAAGTAAAAAGCATTCAAAATCAAAGCTGTCCTTTAGTGTTGTGAAAATGTGTCTCCTCTATTTCTTAAATCCACAACACAATTTATTATTATAGTATCACAGATACCTGCTTGAATATTTTATAACAATAAAAACTACTTCAACCTTCAGATATTCTAAAGATCATTTAAAAGCAATCACAAAATTATTTTTGGATGATTTTGTATTCAAAGATAGACATCCTCCAAGGGGAACAGCAAGCACTTCACAAAACTTCTAATGTTGTCAGTGTCATATAGGACTAAGTTTGGATGAACGATTTTCAGGTTCAAGAGATAAGCATGGAATTAATTAAGTGAATAAATGAACTCTCCACTTAGATGTGATACTCTCTGTGTGATTCTAGACAAGTCACTTCTCAGCACTAACAACTTTGAAAGACTGATGCAGTGTTAACACAGCATCCTAACCACCATGGAAGAAAAGCGTGATGTAACACAATAACCAAGAAAATAAAAAGAAACAGTATTTGATCTGAAAAATTCCTTATGTAATTGGTTTGTGTGATTAACATCAGATTAACTTCAATAGGAGTATGCTTCAACAGGTGTTTACTTGAAGGTCCCATTTGGGTAAATGAGTCTTATTCCCATGTGTTTGTTATGGTATGTTTTTAATGGTTTTATAATTTTCAAGTTAGTTTTATTTTTAATTTGTTATATTAATGTGGTGTTTTTATTGTGTTTTAAAATTGTACTGTTGTTGTTTTAAAGCATCTTTGTGAGCTGCCTCGTGTCTAATTTGGGAGAAAGATGGCATATGAATTTTTAAAAAATGCACAATAGGGGTGAGGAATGTCTATGGATCCAAAGGCAGAACTGGCCCTGGACAAGCATGTTGGAGGCCATGTGCTATCAAGGAACAGAAGAGGAACTTCAAAAGTATGGCAGAACTACTGACATGCGCCATACTAACGTCCAATTTGGAAGCATACATATACACATTCATACAACCCCCCTATCATACACACACAAAGAAACACTCTCTATTACACAAACTTTCTTTCTTTCTTTCTTTCTTTCCTTCCTTCCTTTGGCAGTTTTCCTCTCCTTAGCAGGGCCCTGCCACCTAGAAAATGCCCCTTCCTTTTGCTGCCATTAATGCCCCTTTTAATGCCCTCATTAGGACAAATGGAGGCTTTTTAAAAGGACATCTGAAGCACAGACAGGAAAGCGAGGCGAACCCTTTATCTTCAAGCAACAATTCCCTTATTTCCAATCAGTGATATGAAACAGTGAAGGCAGCCCTAGTTGTTAAATGCTAGTACTGCAGCCACAACATTGTGAGTTTGATCCTGGAGGGCTCCAAAGTTGACTCAGCCTTCCATCCTTTCATAGGTTGGTAAAATGAGTACCCAGCTTGTTGGGGGCTATTGGCTTACACACTGCAAACAATGTAAAATTTCTCCCCTCTCATAGGAGATAAGAGAGTTCATCTGCAAAGGAGGAAGAGTAATGGAGAGGGGCAACCAATGATAGAGATGGGAAACCCTGCTACAAAAAAATCTCCTTTTCTGAAGTACTGGAATGAAGCCTTAATAGTTGTCACAAACCCAAAGTCCTTTTTGTCTTTCTGTTGCTTTGAAACATTCCTTCTTCTCTGAATGTTCTTCAAATTGGATGAAGTTCTGTTTCAGAACATTTATGTCAATAAATATATAAAGCAGCAGTATCTCTAAAGAGTTTGCCTATACTTGAAATAAAATGAAGGGGAAAGGTTTATTATATGTTTTAAAATCAAAGCGTGAATTCATTATTTACAGTATTATATTTTATGAATGCTGCAAGCTGCTTTAGGGACTCTGGTTGAAAAACAAGAACCATGTCTACATAATGTAAATACCTGCTTTTACAAAACTAACTTGTACATTCCACTCACTACCTGCAACTAAACCATATTCTATAGGACATAAGTACTGTATCTCAGCTTCCCTATTCTTTTCTAAGATCCCTCTCAGCGCCTGACTTTCTTGACTAATAATAGTTCACTCACTGTAGACCCAAGTCAGCTTCTTTCATTCAGGCTGCTGATCATTCTGCCCTTTCATAAAAGGGGCTTCATTTTCCCATCTAATATAATCCACCATTCTCAATCCTACGCCAGCCACCTGAGTATTTTATATCCAAGCTATTTTAAAAGCTCAGTGTTGATAATGAGTTCAAATGACTCTCAAATTCAGCTTGCCCATTGACTATTGTTGTTTGTTGTTGCAGGCCTTCAAGTCATTTCCGACAATATACATTTACTTTATTTGAACACTTTGAACAGCACACGAGTAAGGGATCATGAGAAAAATGTCTCAAAAATAACATAAAATGATACCACTTATACAATTCTAAAGTGGTACATAGTATGTTTCATATGCTTCTGAACATAGTAACATTTATGGTGGTCTCATAAATCTGCTTGTAAAGATTTATCTCACATCTTTAGAACAATTAATAGAATTATTAAATTAAAAATAACATCTGATCCTTAATATTATTACTGATATATACATAATCTGTAACTATGTCAGGTATTGTTAAGTTATATGAAAACTGTAGCTAGGGATTGTTTTTGCTAAATAGTACAGAGAAAGAGAAGTATTCGAACAATTGAGTAATAAAAATATAAACGATATGAATATGTATTCATGGCTGGAGTAACTAAAGAAGGATGAAGCTGCAATCATTTTATTAAAAACTGTTGACTGCATATTGAAAATTGCAGTAAGAAAGGATATCTACCAGCTGATGCTAATTTGCATTCATATTTTAGAATATTTATTATGATTAATGAAAGTGCTACCGCACACAAGTCAACTCTGAAGTAAGCCTTAATGGTGTCACTGAAACTTACTCAGTGAGCCTACCTTTATATTCATATCCAAGCCCCCCCTCCCTTTAGTAGCATCTACACAGTCAAAACTCCCAGTAAACTATGACTGGATCAGAACAGAATGGTGTCTTCTTTTAACACCAAATATCAAATATCATTAAGTGAGAATTTTCGAAAGGAATTTGATGAAGGGGACCCAGATTTTACAGCCAGCGTTGGTTGGCTGGACAGGTAGAAGAAATGTTATGGAATCCATCAGTGATGTGTTTGTGGAGAGAAACTGTCTTCAGATTTTCAAGAAATTGAGACACTCAAGAAAAAATTTCTAGCCTTTGTTGAAACTGAAAGCCTAATAGACAATCAGATATTTAATTGTGATGAGTTCGGCCTCAATTACAAACTGTTACCCATTAAGCGTCTTGCAACCAGAACTGAAGCAGCAGCCCCACGCTATAAGCGTAGTAAAGAAAGGCTGACAATTTTAGCATGCAGCAATGCTTCTGCAATCCTCAAAATGGACCTTGCAGTGATTGGGAAGTCCAAAAATCCAAGAGCCTTTAAAAATATTTCAAAGAACACTCTTCCTGTGAAATACTACAGTCAAAAAAGTGCATGGATGAGCACAGAAATTTTCAAAGAAAGGTTTTTTTAAGGTATTCATTCCTTCCACAGAGAAATTTTTGAAAGACAATGACCACCCCAGAAAAGCAGTTTTGTGGCTAGACAATGCCCTGATGCACTCTGATGCAGAGGAGCTTCAAGATGGGAACATTAAGGCTATGTTTCTGCCACCTAATGTCACCACCATATGCCAACCGATGGATCAGGGCATTTTGGAAACCCTAAAAAGGAACTATCTCAGGAAGCTACTGTTGACACTGATAGAAGAAACTGAAGAAGGGCAAGGCATGATTGAAAGATTGAAACACATCAATGTAAAGGATGATACTTATTGGGTTGCAAGGGCTTGGAGTGACATTAGGGCTCCAACAATTGTCAGATCGTGGAATAAGTTGCTATGCGAAAATGAAGAAGAAGATGAAATGATAGAAAGCACAGATGAATACGAAGAAAGCATTCTACCCTTAGTACACCATATCCCTGGGTGTGAGGATGTGTCTTCACAAGAGGTTGACAGCTGGACGAACAAAGATGATCAGTATGAAATTACTGATGATGAAATTGTCGCTCTTGTCAATAGCGATGGCAACAAAATAGAAATTGATGAGCAACATCATCTGTTGAACCTCTCACAATCTCGCATGGCGATGGGGATATGGCTCTAGAAATCGCAGTGAAATACATCGAGCAACAAGAAGCAGCTACGGGGGTCGACATTATGATGCTGCAAATATGGCAAGACTTAGCTGTGAAGAAACGGCAATCGTCAGGAAAGCAGAAAAGGATCACTGATTTTTTTCCATTTTCAGAGGACTGAACTGTTTATACAGTACGTACTGTACATTACAATGTTGATCAGTGATTTCTTTACATTTTCAGAGGACTGAACTGTTTATACATTACAATGTTGTTACTGAAATGTTACTGCAAAGTTACTTTTACTGTTACTGCAGTAAAACTTCAATACATTTGCAATTCATAGTGATTTTAAGGCTTTTCTCGGACCCTCTGGATTATCTGACATTTTCAGCTATCCGACTATCAGCCTGCCCGTTTATGTTGGATAATCGAGACTCTACTGTAGATAAACAGGTACCACTTTCGTGGGAAGGTAACCGTGTTCTGTGCAGTCATGCTGGCCTCATGATCACAGAGTTGTCTTTGACAATGCTGGTTCTTTGGCTTAGTAATGAAGATGAGCATCACCTCCTACAGTCAGGCACAACTACAGAATCTTGTCAAGGTGAAACCTTTACCTTAATGCAAACCTATCGTGAGATTTTCTTGACAATATCTGTTCAGAGAGTGTTTGCCATTGCCTTCCCCTTAGGTGGACAGCATGTGACTTGCCCAAGGTCTGCCGTGGGTTTCATGGCTGAGCTGGGAATTGAAGCTTCGTCTCCACAGTCAAAGTCCATTCATGACGACTATCACATAAAGATGGAGCAACATATGCAACTAGACCAACAGCCAAGACCACATTAAAGCAGTGGGAGCCCCGAAAGTACTAAAAAAAAGACCCACTTTGTACATATATTTGCTCCTTATTCAAGTATGTTGGAAAGTATGAGGATCCTTCATATTGGTCCCAGCTGGCATGAATGAAGTCGAAGTGAAATCAACATGCCTCCTGACTCTTCACTTGATTTCCAGCTTGCAAAATAAGGCTAGGGTAGATGGTAAATTCTACCAAATCTACAGCCCTTCTCTACCCAGGAGTATTTCTCTCTTGACCGCATCACAGTACAGAATGCTTGTGTGTGTGTGTGTGTGATAACAGTATGAGACACCTCACCATCAAGAGCCCTGGAGCTTTTGTTCCAATGGTAGCCTTCTCAGCATTTTTCTTACCTTGAAGGAAGCATGCTGTTCCATGTGCCGTAGAAGTTGTGGTTTTTGAGCAGCGGTATAATCACACACTGTACACTTGAATTGTTTTCCTGCAATAGAAACCAACCAATTCAGATACAAGTAGTGTGCCATGTTGAAGAAAGGAATAATAATAATAATAATAATAATAATAATAATAATAATAATAATAATAA
>NC_056525.1:240368646-240382116 GCF_019175285.1 Sceloporus undulatus
GGCACAGGACCTGCAAACCCCTATTGATCTACTTGCTTTAAGATCCTGAAACTTGCATATACACACACATACACACACACGGCTGGCCCTCTGGAGGAAGCTGAAATAGCACATTGAAGAATGCTGGACTTGAAGAATGCCCAACCCTATATACTGTACAATTCTGAAAGGTGATTCCCTCCCATACTTTAAAAAAGTAATGTTCTTGTAGCCATGATGTAGTTTCATTCCATTTTGATGCTCACTTTTTATGTTTTTAGCTGCACTGTTATTTTTAAATTGTAAACAGCCTTGAGTCTCTGTTTGGGAGAAAGGCAAGATATAGTAGTAGTAGTAGTAGTAGTAGTAATTTGTTCAAATTCACACTGCATAATCTTACTCTACACAGTAGCTTACAATACTTAGTGAGCCTCATCTCGTCTCTCCTTCAGTGCTAAATTGGTCTCCCTTGTCTCTTCACTCCTTGATTTTCTTTTGTGTGTATATTTATTAGAATATCAATGTGATAAGGGCATATTTAAACCTGTTCAGAGATCTGTTTTACTCTCGTTCTTTCTTTATAACCAGGACAGAGAGATTCTGTTTGAAATCTTTTTAAAAACAGCCATCAAGAACTTAAAAGAGAACCCCAAAGTGCAAGTTGAAAAGGCGAATCTACATTAACGTGTCAGAAAAGCAAGTTACCTTTTCAAAATTCTGGGTTGTTGATGAAATTTGGGAGTAGCTTTATACAGATGACAGCTTCTATAAAACATTTTAGTGGAAAAAAGCTTGATGTTTAAAGTGATCTCTGTAGAAATGAACTAGAAAAAATAAGGCCACACTCTAAGCATCATTAGGCACCATAAAGTGGAACTTGTGGGAAATTTTATCTTTTAGACTACAACTCCTAGAATGCTATAGTCATCATGGAAGTTTCTGGGAGATGTAATAAAAAAAGATATATATTTTTCCAAGCTCTGCCATAAACAGCAGTAAAACTCAGCTGAATTTTGGTACTGTGACACCATTTCATGGTATTCCAAGCATGCAACAGGGAAGTGGAGAGAAGAGGAGTACAGGAATAGCCTTGCAGGCTTGTAGGAAAAGCCTCAACATGAACAAAAAGCTGATCAGCCAATACTGATGCTGGACAAAGTCAGTGTTTGGTCTAATCTGTACAAGCAACCCTTATTTTCTTACAATGACACGTGAAAGCTAGGTGTGGAATATGTAACAAGTATATTAAACTGTTTTAAAATTACAGAAATTACAGTGTGGTTTCAGTGTTGGACTGGGAATCTTGGAGAACAGGGTTCAAATTTCCACTCAGCTACAAAAACTCACTGGGTGACCTGGGGCAAGGCACACTGACACAGAGGAGGGGGATGGTAAACCTCCTCTGAATAAATCATACCAACCTAATCCTACAATAGTGCTGCCACAACTTGCGAGTTGATTTGAAGTCACATTAACAACATGTTTTGAAATGTATATTCCAGGAAGGATATTTGAAATTTTTTACAGAGCTTTAAATAAATAGTAACAGTGATTCTAGAAAAATTACGCAAGCAGAAAGTATCACAAGAAGACATCCTAATTGGGTAAATATGGCAATAAAGGAGGTGTTATAACCATGCATAACATGCAGTACCTCAAATCTTGTGACTTTTTAAAATAAAAAAACCCACCTTTTTATTCTTTTTAAAACTTTTGACAATGACAAACAAATCAAGCCCCTTCACACAATCCCCAAAATTAATATATTAAGTACAGAGCTGTACATTCATTAACATATCACCTATGCATTATCAAAGTAAAAATAGAAATGGTAATTCTGTGACTTCTAAGGGACATGTTATTCACCCCATGTTCAAGGCTTTTAAGGGGCAAGGTGCAACATTTGTACTGAGCCAGACCAACTATATGGATCATAACTGCACCACAGCTACACATCCTGAGCCACTACTGATGGGCTTCCACACAACCAAACACAAGAGGTATGCACAACAGAAAAACCACATTCCACTAACTTCCAATGGAAGTGGGTTTTGATGGTTTCCTCACATGGAGGAAATCTATGTCCTCATCTATGTGCTACGCAAGCTCACAGGAAAACTACTCTTCCAATCACATGCCTATGTGCACCTTAGCATATTCATTAGCATTTTGACCCCAGATTTTGGACCTGATAAAGAGCTACTCACCATCATCAGTGTGGAGGAGTTTGTGGCTCTTGAGGGTGCCCTTAGATTTGAACTTTTTCCCACACATATCACAGAGGTGGGTTTTTTCAGTGCTGTGGCGGTTCATGTGTGCTTTCAGGTTGCTTTTGCTGCGAGTTGCATATTCGCACAGAGAACATTTGAATGGCTTGATGCCTACAGAAAAAGGGAAGAAGCATAGACATTGTGTGAAGGTGGCCAGAGAGACATAAGCTTGACTGGGGTAGGACTAACAGTTATTTTTTCTGGCAAAGAAGTGCTCTAGTTTGTTTCTTACTATGAAAACAGGTTGACTTTATTTCTATTCTGAATATGTGTTAGTGGGAAGAATTGTGGAATTATGGAGTGAGCCATTTAGGGGGGGGTTGCATGAAAAAAACTACGAGAAATAGCACATCTAGTTTGGCCACAAAGTAACAGCTATTCTTTCCTTTTCTCTGTTGTTTCTCTATGCCAAATTATACGGAGATCCAGAGACAAAGAGACTCAAAGAGATTAATTATTGAACAATTCTTTACTTATCTGATGAGACAGAAAATTGCAATATATATATATTTGAACTTGATGAGCAACAAGCAGCTGATTTACATAAACTTGGCTTTAACTCCAAAATAAGATACTGCAGGACTCTGCCAAAAGCTGACACATGTTGCGTTTCCAGAAAATGAAAGCAACAAATAGAATGTTGCAAAGTGAATGAATAAGGAATGCAATAAATGCAGTCAGCATTAAATGGTTGGGCCTATAGTATTTTTTTTTTCCATTAGAAAGGATAATAATAATAATAATAATTTATTTATAGCCCACTCAATGACAAGGAATCCAAGCGGGTTACAGCAATAAAAATACAGATAATACAATAAAATAAGATTAAAGAGAGTGACGTAAGTCACAGAATTCACAGGTCTGATGATGACAGTTGGTACGGAGGAAAAGTTCTTCTTCTTGAGGCAAGAATTTTATTTAATTTTAATTTAATTCTTCTCATTAAATTTAAGAGAAAAATTGGAGGACAGAGCGGCGTAAGTCACAGTAAACCGAGAGAGGAACTAGGAAGGGAAGGCCTGCCAGAAGAGATCCATCTCAAGAGCCTTCTTAAAGGCTGGAAGAGTAGAAATGTCGCGGATCTCCTTCGGCAGGTCATTCCATAGCTTCGGAGCAGCGGTGGAGAAGCCCCTCTGGGTAACTGAGGTTAGTCTAGATTTTTTTGGCTGAAGTAGATTCTTCCCCGAGAACCTTAAGAGTGCGGGATGGACAGTATGGAAAAAGGTGTTCCCTTAAGTATTCTGGACCCAAGCCATGTAGGGCTTTAAAGGTAATCACCAACACCTTGTACCTTGCCTGGAAACTAATTGGCAACCAGTGAAGGGATTTCAAAACAGTTGTTAAATCTTCAAAGTGATTTGTTTAGACTAAAACATCAGTTCAATGGATTCCAATGTGGCATACACCATAATAATAAGATTTTTAGTCATCAAAGATACACATGGTACATTGTAATTGTTTTAGTTAATGCCACAACTGAACCAATCGTTCTGTAAAAATTCTCCGCAATGAAACTTAATTTCAGGTAACTGTATTTCAATTGCAAATCCCAGATAATGTCTTCTGCCAACCCTTTCCAGTTTTATGATGATGTACAGTCTAAGCGGCAAGTACTTTGTATGTTCATGAAAGGCCAGATCATGCACACATGATCATCACTTGATCACTGTAACACCAAGGGGTTGAGCAGATGGGCCAGGAGAACATGGGCTGAATTCATGCTTCTTAGCCCTTGTACTCACCTAGGTTGGTCCCTGGGTCAGTGTGGGATGGAGAGTGTTCACACAGCTGTCTCTGTCCCGACCTGAGATCCAGGACCAGTTGTGCTGTTACTTTCACTCAGAAGCTGCCATGTTACTGCATCTGATGTGGAAATGGGGCGCCTGGCCACATGGGTGATAGAGGGCTTCTGAGTGAAAGTGATGGCCAGCAAGGTAAGGGGTGTGGGGTGAACAACCCAGTTTTGCTGCAGAATTTCTAGCAAAACCAAGGGTTAATTACCCCAGAGTTGTTTACCCTGGGGTCAGGCTGGATTCTCTGGACAGGTAGGATCAGGTCCAATCCTGCCTGAGGATTTTGGCCTGTGTTATCTGAACTAGATGACATGAGGCTGGGCTTAATCTGAGCCTTTTGGCCCATGCAGTCAACCCCCAAGTGAAGGCTTGCATGCTTGAAGAAGCCATCCAAGATCACACACAATCACCTTAAAAGTAATACTTTGCAGTGGAGTCGGTTCATGTCTTCTGTTGCCAGTTGTGTTAAGAAATCAGAAATATGTGAACTAGTCCCAAAATTGGAATACTGATTAACTTGCATGAGCAAAAGTTCTGGAGTGGCCTTTTGGAAGCCTGGAAGAACTGGTTTGCCAGTGTGAGTAGCCAGAACCGAAAGCCTCTATTTTTCCCAGGAAATGGTCAGCGTTTGAGAATGACAACTAGATGAACATACATGCATACATTATTCTTACCACTACCTCATCTTTTTTCAAAAAGCAGCTTTATTTATTTAGTTAGATACATATAGATATAGATATATTTTAAATAGCAGTTGTAGAGTACCCAATCTGGATTGGGAACATGACATAATATGAAAGACACTAATCCTTTCTCCAAGCTGCCTGAGTTTTTCTGATAATAATAGTAGTTGGATGCCACAGTTGTAAACCTGATAAAATGGCTTCCCTACAGCTGCTTTTTAAAACCAGAAACAGCTAATATAAAATGCAGTCACACTTTTTGTTTAATTTATGGATGAATTGTAATTTTTAGAGAACTAATAGGAATTCTTGGTAAATTCAGTGTTAGTTACCTTCATGGGCCCAAATGTGACGCTGCAAGTCCGATCCATTCTTCATGAAATAAAAATTGCAATAGGGGCATTTCATGGCTCGCTTTCCTATCAGCCCTTTTAGCTGAACTCTCCTGCCAACAATCTCAGAGATGGTGTTCATTGAAACCTCTGGGGTAGAGTGAAGAAAAACAACAAAAAAGAGGTATGTAAGAAAATAATAAGCTCTCACCATAAATTACTGAATAATGTTAATCATGTTTCTTGTTGCATCTTTTCAGTAGTTATTCTTTTGCATGTTTTCCTCTCAGGTGAGCTATTACAGTCTAAGGAAATAGCTTCATTAATTTACAGTCTTTCCAACGCTGGTCCTGCTTCTGTGTGACATAAGCTTCCATGGTAACTGACTATTTTAGTGATAAATGAGAATCGAGTTGCACCATTGGTGCTGAAACCATTTTTTTTTTCCAAGCAGGAAGCATTCTCAAGTGGGCAATACCTAACAGGGCAGCTTTGCTAACCAAATATTTATGAGCTTCAATACTCTCAAGAAGGAGCATAACATTTGTTTAAGGATGCATCTGGGATTTCCAGAGAAATTGAGAATATATAAGCAGACAGCATGTTAACATGCACAGAAGGCCTGAAAATCTAGAGGTCTGGTATAATTGTCAGAAATAATGAAAAGGTGATATGTTTTTGTCTCAGTGGTGCATAATCATCAACCTAATCACAGTTCTTAGGTGTATATGTATTCTATCTGAAGGATATGACAGAAAACACTGAAACTACAGGAGGAATCAGAGGCTGAAGTGGGCAACTCAAGGCTGTAGCTATGGTGTGTGTGTGTGTGTGTGTAATGAGACACTGTTCTGCCAGGAACACAAAATTTCTAGCATTCCAGAGTCAGACACTAAAATCATTCATGCCTAAAACTTGCATTTTCTGTGTTCACTTTTCCTTGGCAAATTTGTCTGTCATTTTCTTTGCAGTCTTACGTTTCTGTAATTGTAGTATTTTGGGGACTGAAGAAAAATTTCATGGGGGTATATTCTTATTTGGGGGCCAATGCTCTCATTCCACCCATTCATCCTGAATTACACCATGGGGGCATTCATGGGGTGATGGTGGCTTTTATGTGGTCAAGCTGCAGAGTACTTTTCAGGCATAAGGGAGAAAAAACTATGCAACATCAGCTCCCCTTACTGGCAGGCAGTATCAATTAGGTAAGTGACAAAATCTCACTAGCCATCTGTTAACACACATACACCTGCCCCACAAGATTTCTTGTCTCATACATGATGAGAAAACAAGCACTTTCCCCCACTTTTCTTGAGGTTTCAGTAATTTGGCAAAAATATCTCTATACAAAATTTTCCCCTTGGGAAGCAGGCAAAGCACATTAATAGCAAACACAAAAGGACTGTCTGACTGATCCAAAAGATACAAACAACCCATCCAACACTTCTAATTTTTACAGGTCCATGCAAAAATGAAGCAACTATTATACTTTAGCTACGTAACAAGCTCAACAATGGAAAAACCATTTCCGCAAATGTAGAAACGCTCAAGCCTGACAGAATATATTTTGCCGTCTTGGAAATAAAGAGAAAAGGAAAATTACTGCTTCATGCATGTGAAAATGAGGTGAGGATTTATAATGCTATCATGAAACTGTGAATTTAACCAGATGGCAGGTTTCAGCAGAGTTTAATCTTGCCTGTTGGGGTCATGAGAGAAGGTCATGATCCAAACAGGTAAATGGAGACTGAAGTATGCACATGGGCGGCACACTTGCACTGCAACACTCAACATACCAAGCTCACAGCTAGTGCCATAGAAAAAAGCACTGGACAATATTGCCCATCCCATGTTTTCAAGAGAACCAGAAGGGTATTGGTCATCCATCACATTCCTTTCTCAGAACTTGGAAAAGTGATAAAAAAACAAAAACAAATTGTAATATGAAGATTTATAATGGAAATGGCCAAACCATAAATGTGGAGAGTCGACTATACATGAACACATGTATGGTCAGCTCTTCACATATGTGGCTTTGACTTTTGCGTATTTGATTATTCACAGATTTGTTTAATATGTTATTTCTAGGAATCGCCAGGATCTCCAGTTTGACTCTACGATCCATGTCTGTCAGATGTTCTGTTGGAGGACCTAGAGATTCCTTGAGAGAATAACTTCTTTGGAAACTTCTTTATAGACATTTCTTCAGATATTTAGACAGCACAGTTCTATGGTCAACTTATGGCAGAGTTTGACCACAGAGTTGTACTGAAGGACCTAAAACTTCCTAGAGGTGTTTTCTCAGTGGTTTTTAAGTTGCAATTTATCTACTTTCACAAGGGTTCTGCACCCCTAACCCAGTGAATGTGACAGGCCCACTGCATTTCATACTGTAAAGTATAATATTAAGAGTGTAGTAAATATTATACCCTCTATCAATAATTAGATTTCAGGTTAATGTAACTTCTTTTCTGATCTTCCTCTCCCTCCCTTGTTAGTTTTGTTTTCTCTTCCATTTGTTTTCATTTGGAAAATGAAAACTTTTTTAAAAACCTGCATACAAAACATGGTTATTTAGGCAATGTGCATACAAACTATGCATTTGAGGATATTTCACATAAAAATCAATTTAAAGTTTTATGTACAGTATGTGCTTTTTCAAAAAATGATCACAGAAAGATGTGAAAGTTGAAGGGAACAGACTTGTGAAAGGCATGGGAAATGCAACCAAGAAGATATAGATGGATTTGTGTATCACTGCTTGGAGGAGAAACAGGGTTCTGTTGGCACAGTTATGATACTGAGTCATGATTGCTGGGTATTTTTGTTCAAGATGCACTCGTCCCATTGTAAGAAGCTACCAATAGCATAGGAAGTGGGCCAGTAAGAATAGTTTTTTACCCCTTCCATTTTGTTTTTGAAATGAAAATGATGATGATGAGTACCAAACGCAATGCAGCTAGGGCCTATTATGCAACTAGTGCCATGCCTACATGATTATACTACATTTAAAACCATTAGCATGTCTTATCTTACCTGGGTGGTTTGTCTTTATGTGTGATTTTATAAGTCGGTCTTCAGAAAATGATTTATCACACACAGGGCAGGAATAACTCTTTTTGTCCTTTAAAGGGATATGAAAAAGAAAAGATTATACTATCAGTTAACTGAGCTGATTACTAAACTCATTACACACTGAATAATATACGGCTCCCAACAAGGTGATTACTGGAAGGCTCAATTGCGAATTTCATCTGGTGCTATGAAAAGCAAGAACCGTTATCATGATGAGGCACACCAGAGAAAATATACAAAAATTAGGCTTCATTACCACATTTAAACTGCAGGAAAAGAGATTCCACCTCAACATTAGGAGGAACTTCCTGACAGTAAGGGTTGTTCGACAGTGGGACAAACCCCCTCGGAGTGTAGTGGAGTCTCCTTCCTTAGAGGTCTTTAAGAAGAGGCTGGATGGCCATCTGTCGGGGAAGCTTTGATTGAGATTTCCTGCACGGCAGAAAGGGGTTGGACTGGATGGCCATTGTGGTCTCTTCCACCTCTATGATTCTATTATTCTAATTATTTATCTATCTAAGTCAGAAGCGATGTGATTCTACACACAACATGTGCAGCAAACTAAAGTGAGAACAATGTGGGGAGATGGAATTTATCTATATTATTCTTTTCAGCAGATTCAACAATACTGTCTTCAGATTTTGAGTATGGGATACTATTTTTCAGTGCTTCCCTAATATTCTTTTTAAAAATTCTCTTTAAGTTAAAAAAGACAAAAACAAATACAGCAAAAAAGCAAGGTAAAAACCCCTTTTCCAATTAGTTTTCTTCTCTGCTAGAAAGTTTTTCCCCTCCATTAGTATTATTTGTTAATGTATGGGCAGACATCTGATCTGTAGCTTAGAGCAGGGATGTCTGTTACTGTTCTCCTGTAACAAGACATTTTTGTTATATGTATTATTGCACCAAGCTGCAAATATAGATGTGTTATTCTTTTTATATAGATCTGTCCGCAACTGATCAGATCTGACTTTTTGTGTTGAATCTGATAAATTGCCCCTAATAGAATTCATCTCTATTTTTTTCGCCTCAGATTTAGCTTCTTTCTGTTCTATGAAAGGCCTTTTATTCTCTTCCTGCCACTCACATTACCTCTCATTTCACTGTTCTTTATCTCCCTTTTAATTGCTGTTATCGAGTTCAAGAATGAAATATAGATTTCATTTACCTTAAAGTGGTGGAGTGTGAATTGTCTGGATAGACATATAACCAAAATAATGTATCTTAAGGCCAGAATCCCCTAACATCTCATTTCACTCTGTGTGTAGTTCCAGACAGGATTACAAATACCTACTCACCTAGTCACCAATTGTTGAAACCTGGTCTCTGTCCAATCAAATAAGGATCTCTTTTAAAAGCTGCATTCTCTTTTTCTTTCTTTCTAGGCAATGCAAGTACAGTATACAGTGGGCAGGTGTTAAATACTCTCATGATGTGAAAAGAAACCCTGAGTGTCAGAGTGGTTAAATGCCAGTACTACAGCCAAAATGCAGGGCTCCAGGTTGACTCAACCTTCCATCCTTTTATAGGTTGGTAAAATGAGTACCCAGCTTGTTGGGGGCAATTGGCTAACACAGTGTAAAGCACTTAGAAGGATTCACACTATAAAATGGTATAGAAATGTATGTTCTATTGCTATATTATTAATGAATATTATGAAAACTCTATGAAGGACAGGAGGTTTCATGGCCACTAAAAGAATTTCTGTCACCTCTGCAAAAAATTGTAGTTAACTTTCAAAGTTCTAAAAGAACTGTAAAGTACCAGTGTATCTTGTTTTCTAGCATTGCTCTGCCCCCACAGTTATGTAGATGGCAACTCACAACCTATCAAGGGCTTGGGTCAAGATCCTTCAAGCTGAGATGCTGCCTACCTCTGCTAGAATAGCTGTCAGCTCTACTGAGAACTGACCCAAGTAAAGCCTCTGCCATTAGAAAACAACTTTATGGTTGAAGGGGGCAATTCACACTTCCCTGGACTGCTAGTTATCCTGCTATAACCGTATTACAGTACTTGCTTCCATTCAGACTATTATTTGGTCTGTGAACAGTGAAACTAATGGAAATAGTTTAACCTACCTTATGATCTTTGCAATAATAAAAAAACAGAGTCTGGTGGATAAGAAAACAAACCAAGTAGGTTAAAAGAATATCACAGCTAGAATGGATTTAGTAGAAGAGTTAAGGTTAACCAATTTGTGACAGTAAAGACTGGAAGGGCACATTATGCTCTTAAAGATGGCAATGTATGGGATGCAGCAGGTTTTTATACAGTACCCCTTTCTACATTACAACCTTTTGAAGAAACTATCTTTTGAGTTTCTTCTAATCCAACAAAAGGGCCATCTATTCCAACTTCTGTTAATGTAGTCCATTGGCAGGACTGAGGGGAACTACAGAAAATGAGACATATAAGAAGGACCATAGGCTTCTTTCAGTTTTGCCTCTACGACTGCAGCTCTTCATTCCAAGCTGGTTTTTGAAGCTTTTAACAGGCTTAGCCTAGTATTACTGGAACTACAGGTAAGGAGTAGAATTTTCTTTCAATACTCTTTATGGCATTTTCAGATGTCATTTTTTTTTCTTTGCCAGCTGTACCTGTGCATTCACAATAATGCTGTGAACTGCTTTTGGCCCACACAAGGCATAATTAGTACAACAGAACTATAGCATGGTTAAATTCAACAAATACTTGGATTCTTCTTATTCCTTAAGTTCTTAAACCTAGAAGAATATACAAGATGGTAGCTACTTATTTTCTGGCATATAAGACTACTTTTTAACCCAGGAAAATCTTCTCAAAAGTTGGGGGTCGTCTTATACGCTGGGTGTCGTCTTATACGGCAGACTGGAGAATCTGCAGTTGCCACATATGGTGGGGAGAACTCAAAAACGGCTGCGGGCACAGCCCCGCCGCATGCGGCGACTGTATGAAAGCAGCTACCACTCTGATAGTCTTGGAGACAGGAAGGGCTGGGCAGGCAGGGAGAGCTGACCAGTCCAAGCAGGCTTTGTATACAACAAGGTTTCCCGCTAAGTACCTGCATGTCATAAGCATTTGAATTAAAATTACCATATTAAAATCAAATCTGATGTTTTTTTTTTAATTTTTATTTGGTGTGCGTTGGAAGAGGGGTAGTCTTATATGGCAAGTATATCCTTAACTCTATATTTTAACTGGAAAAGTTGGGGGTCGTCTTATACGATGGAAAATACGCTATATAAAGTGTTACAATTCTGGTAATAAACTAGAGTGAACTCTTTTGGTTCCGAGACTCACCATGGATGGATGCAAAAAACGCAGACAGTCGCACCCCACATTATTCAACAGTGGTGATGTGTGTGTGCATGCGTCAGTGCATCTGCATGTATGCACTGCCACTGAATAATATGGGATGTGGTGATTTGTGGGCACTCAAATCTATGGCTCACAGATTGCTGATATTGGGAGGGGGTGTCCACTGTACTTGTGCAGGAGGGCCTTTTAGTAGGGTGTGCATATAATGTACTTTTGTTCTCATTGTTGTTTTCAAATTATTGTATACTTTTTAAAATAAGTGCTGTTTTACAGCATAATTTAATTGTTTTTAAAGTTTTTAAATTATTACCATTAATTTTTAGCTATATTTTATTTTAATCCATGTTGTATCTGGCCACAGTGGTACATGCCTTGGTTACATCCCGTTTGGACTACTGTAATGGGCTCTACATGGGGCTGCCTTTGAAAAGTGCTTGGAAAATTCACTTGGTTCAAAGAGCCGCTGCCAGGCTGTTAACAGGGGCAGATTACATAGTCTATACAATGCCCCTGTTGAAACAGCTTCATTGGCTGCCAGTTTGTTTCCAGGCACAATTCAAGGTGCTGGTTATTACCTATAAAGTCCTACATGGCTCAGGTCCACACTATTTGGCAGACCATTTCTCCTGGTATGAACCAGCCTGGACTCTGAGATCCTCTGGAGAAACCCTTCTCTCTGTCCCAACACCATCACAAACACAGTTGGTGGGGACGTGGGGGAGGGCCTTCTCAGTGGATGCCCCTAGACTCTGGAAGAGTCAGGGAGATCAGAATGGCTCCCTCCTTGATGGCCTTCTGTCAGCAGGTGAAGACCTACCTATTCACACAGGTGTTTAAGTAATTGCTATAAGGATAGGCTGGGATGTTGGACCATTTTAAAAATGTGTTACAGTTTCCCCCCCCCCCCTTATTTATAGTTTTATCTTTTTAAAATATGTTTTATTCTTTTAATAACTATCTGATTTAATATTGTAATAATTTAATTCCTTTTTAATGAACTTATTATTATTATTTTAATTTTTATGTTTTTAATTGTACTGTTTTTAATGCTGTGAAGCTGCTCTGAGTCCCAGTCCTGGGAAAAGAGTGAAATACAAATAAATATAATAAATAAATATTGTAAACCATGCTGGGCTCCATGCTGGGAGAAATTGTTGACTGCCTGAGTCAGCCTCGACTCATGACAACCATGTGGATGAGACATCTCCAAGACCTTCTGTCCTTCGCTGCTCTGTTCAGTTCCTGCAGGCTCAGACCTGTGGCCTTTCTGATTGAGTTTAACCATCTGCCATGTGGCCTTCCTCTACCTTTCCTAGCAATATTGTCCTTTCCAGTGATTCATGCTTTCTCATGATGTGGCCAAAGTATGACAGCCTTAGTTTGGTCATCCAGGCATCCAGAAAGAGTTGAGGTTTGATCTTTCTAGGACCCATTTGTTTGTTTTCTTGGAAAGGCAAGATAGTAAATAAGCATAAATAAATAAATACTAGAACTGCTTTCTTTCAATATATGCTGGGCTGCAGTGGAGTTCTGGTCCATTTCATTCCATTGTTTTCTGAGAGAATAAAGAGAAGCTAAAGGGAAAGATTCCAAATATCACCCCTCCCTTCTGTGTACATGTACACACAATGGGGCCTGAATAGTTTAGAAAGCAGAAATAAATATACAGATCCTCAAGCATATTATAATTCCAGAGCCAAGGTGATGAATTTGCAATTCTAACTGCATTCAGAACATATGGAGTTAGTTCAACAAGGGCTCCTGGGAACCCTAACAGGCTGGAAGACACATGCTGTTGCGCTTCTGCAAATGCCAAGACTGGCCTCCTCAAAAAGCAACATGCCACAAGAGGCAGAGAGATAAAAATGCTCAGGTCCTGTGGAGAAACTGGCAAAACATGGAGGAAAGTTTTGGGTTTTTTTTTTTTTACTGTAAAAGAAAATAGTAGAAGACCATATCTGCTATTTGAGGGACCTTCTACAGCTTACTCAATAAGTACAGTATAGATATATTTGAAGATCTTTGCTTAGCAGGCTGTTAC
>NC_056525.1:240387715-240580062 GCF_019175285.1 Sceloporus undulatus
TACTTGGACATTGATGCGTTACGAATTTCCGGGATACGAAAAAGTCAGATTGGCAAAAAACTGTTTCGGGTTCGAAATATTTTTCGGTTACGAAATTCATTTCGGCCGAAATTCAAATGCTGCTATAGGCTTTCCAGTGTAACGGAGTATTTCGGGTTACGAAATTTTCGGGTTACGAAAGGAATGGCGGAAATAATTAATTTCGTAACCTGAGGCACCACTGTATATTGAAGAGTATTAAAAGGTATTAAAGGCCCAGTACAGATGGATGGAAAGTGCCGTCTTCAGACCAAAATTAGGTTCGGAAGCGCGCAGCAACTGCACACTCCCAAACCCTAATACGGAGGTAGTGCCATCATGGCGGCCCTCTGTCCACATGGGGGCGCCATGATGACGAAAGGGCCGCACAGCGTCCGGACGTCGCTGGCAGAAGTGGTGTCATGGCGGCGCCCCTTCCTGTTTGTGCGCTGCAAAAACAAGCCGCTCTAGGCGGCTTCTTTTTGGCACCAGTGAGTGCTGCAGCGTGCTGCTGCTGAGCACCGACTCGGGCAAAAGATGGGCAGTGCGGAGCTGCCTGTCTGTCGAGCCCCAAAGAATTTAAAGCGATAGAACCTGGGGAGTCAGGAAGTAGGCAAGTAGCAACACTTGAAAAAGCAGAACAGAATGAGTTTTGGAGTTTAAAGATCAAGTACTATCACTCTAACAGAGGATTCCACGGTGTGTGTGAAAGGCAGCAAAGATCAAAGATGACAGACAGAAATTTCAAGACACTTTACAAAAACTCACACACACATACTTTCTCCATCCCGAGGCCACCTGGTCCCTCCTCCCTCCCTTTATTTATATCTCCCCATTTCTAGACTGGGACTCAAGGAGGCTAACAAAGATGGAAAATTACAATAATATTATATATATATATATTATATATATATATATATATATGCAAATAGAGCTGAAATTAAAAACTGTATTATGAACTTAATTATTATTTTAAAAACAATGATTAAAAGCAGTATAGCACCATGAAAAGCCCCTTTGTGTAGCAAGCAACAATTCCTAAGCTTGCTGGAGAAAAAAGACTTCACCTGCCACCAAAAAGACAGCAGAAGAGGCCACCCAACGCATCTGAAGAAGTAGAGTGAAGTCTATGAAGCTGATGCTGCCAATTTCTTTCTTTCAGTTAGTCTCAAATGTGCTACAAGATCTCTCTATTACTGATTCTACAGACTAACACAGCTATATCTTCAATTTCCTAGGGAGGGACATCCAAGTGTAGACCAGCCACAGAAAAGGCTCTCTCCCATGTTCTCACTATGGGCCTGAACAGACAGGTCAAATAATAAAGCTGCTTCAGGTCACTTTGGAGGTATGCTATTTAATGATGCATGCATTCTAAGAGGCTGGAAGCCATGGCATAGCCACGCTCCAGTCCTGAGGACTGGAAACACAGCTTTGGTGCAGCTTCTGGCCTCTTAAATGTGTCATTTAAACAGCATACCTCCAAAGAGACCCGAAGCCGTTTTATTTTGGCCTGTCTGTTCGGGCCTAAATGTCCCTGTGACCGCAGTGGTATAGAGAAAGTGCCTTCTCTGAAGATCTTAAATTGGGAAGCCCATATGGAAGATAAAGTCCTCCAGACAGCCTGCACCTATGCCATATGGGCTTTCTGGTCATAACCACACTTTGAATTATGTCTGGAAACAGACTAGCAGACAATGGCTGTTTCAGCAACAGAGTTGAATGCTCCCTGTAACCAGCATCTGTTAGCAATCTGGATGCAGTTCCAGTTAACTCTGGGCATCAAACAAATAAACAACAACACAAACAACAAAAGACGGGTGGACTATCTCATCCAGGAGCAGGCTGAAAGTTATCTTTAGCAGTTCTGCAGTTCAGTATCTTCAAAAACACCGGTTTCTTTGTTACACGAGGCAGTTTTCTCAAACCAAGAGCTTCCTTGGAATATGCTTGTGACAACTTCAGGAATCATGCAGGAATGTCTGGCCAAAGCTCTTCTTTTAACAGTAAGGTGAATGGTCAGATTTTCACAGTGGCTCTCAGTCATTTGGTTTTTTGTTAGATATTCCCAGGACTGACTGGGGAACATATTACTGTCTTATCCTTCAGAGTAACCCTGCCACTTTTCCAGCCAGCATGAAGACATTTTTGGTCTGAGACTTTGCCTTCCTGAAACCACTCAAGTAATAAATAGGTGTCCCCAAGAAAGGCTCCCTCATAGTCAGAAGCTCATCACAATGCCCTTGTCACAGATGGAAACAGAGCCTCGCTTAATGATCCAGTTGGGATTCTTTTACAATACACTTCTTGTCACATTCTCCGTATCGGCATTTGTCCTGGACAAAGAAGTGCTAATTTAGCCCTGGTTTTTGAAATGTTGCCTTTTTGAAGACTTTCTAAAGGACTAAAACAGGCAAAATGTCTAGTGTGGACTCTAACACAAAACGTGAAATGCTTTCCTATATTTTCTGTTTTCCTTACCATTCAACACGTACAGATTGGGAAACCCAGGGCTGAGAAACAATGTCTAGCGTGATGACAAAACTAGATAGTTCTGTGGCATCATGGCAGCGCGTAAAACACCAGGATTACCTGGACATACATATATGGTTTTGGCTGCCCTCGGAAGAGCATCCAAGCCAGCTGAGTTCACCTCAAAATCAAAATTTCTATCCTTGCTAAATCTTTCATGGCGTTATATGGGTGATTTTACACGGGCTTTCTACTTTACCTAACACTAACAAATTAAAAACAGATTTTTTGAATTCTGGATTATACAGGACTAGAACTCTTTTTCATTATTTTAACAAATCTGTACCTCCAGATGTCATCCCACATTTTGGGATATAATCTGGGGGAAAAGGTATAAAACAGGTGTACATTGAGAATCATGCATGTATTTTTTTTAAAGCACACAAAAATGCTTTTTTCATTAAAGAAACGTTTAAAAATGCAACATATTTATAAAAACACCCACTAAAAAACAAATGCATGCATGCAAAAAACAAATTCAAAATGGCTTTTCTCCACCACATACAAAATTTATACTAATTTGTGAGAGGATATGTGGCATTATCACAGACCCCAGACTTATCATGCCAGTGTCCAGATATATTTTTTCATGGTAAATTTGAGACTAAACTCCTTATTTCAACTGTGTGGCTACCTGTAAGAGGCTATACTGCAAACTTTTTAAAAGCCTGAGTGGTGTAAAACACACTGACCTGGCAATAAGATTTATTTATTCAAAAGTCGGGCACAAAGTCCAGCTGCTACTCAAGTCTCTTGGGGTGTCAAACATTTCATCAAAATTCAGTTTTCTTCTGCTACATTTCCCATATCTTCTCCCCTTTTGTTGCCACATGCATTTCCCCTTTGGCTTGAAATATTATGTTTACATTTGTTCCTTTGAGTCTGAAAGGAAAAGCCTGACAATGTCAACCTGATGAAACAACTAATCTGAACAGAGGAAATGTTTGTGCCAGGTTTTCTATATATTACTGCCAAGTGATTCATTCAGCATTGCAAAATACTAACCAATCTTTGAGTGTGTCTCAAAGTGCAATTAATTAGGGTCATTTTGACTCCACTTTCCCTCCTTAGCTTTCTGAAAATGCACATTTCTCAAAATGAAAGTTGTATGGGGAAGCAAACAGATCCACATTTTGCAGCTTTCGTGCCCTTCTGCTTCATAGCCATTTTCATTGGGATGCTAACAAGTATATTGAATGCTCTGTATGTCACTTAGGGACGCTATTAATGAGGAAGGAGGTTTTGGATGGAAATCATTTCAGTTTTGCAGCCTTGCTAGGTCTTCCATTCAAGCACTGTAAGAGCAAGCAGCAATCATCTTCTATATATCTACCTTTCCATGTGCAGTTACCAATTCAAAAAATGGAATGCCAGAAACATGTCTTAGAGATGCTCGCACATCACCTTGGGTAACGGCATGGTGCGATTTTCCTAAACCTCATAATTGAAGAGTGGAATAACTGGAATGCTCTCCTATACTTTGAAAACAAAATAAACTCCCAGTGTATACCAAATTAACTTGTCAGGAAGAACATATCTGTCCATCCTGCTTGTTGACATCTTGAGTTTTGTTCATGGAGCTTCCTTTGGATTTCTTTCTTTTTTTAAACATGATTATCACATGCAAAAGCTGTGCCACGGTAGATCTGGGTTGTAACAGTGAGTGGGCTCTTACCACACTGGGATAGGCGTGGGTTGTAACCATGGTGGCAGTTACTGCCTGGGCAGTAGGCTGCCTGTATCCAACCCAGGCTTCTCCCGCAGCTTTCCCAGAACAGTTTTAATCCCATTCATGAAAACCTGCTGGGAGCCTGGGTTGGATACGGCTGCCTACTGCCCCGGCCAGCCACTCATGGTTACAACCCACGCCTATCCCAGCACAAATTTTGTGTGTGATAATCTCCACAGTGGATTATTAAAACATGTATTTCATAATACTGTCTATAGCCCAAATATTATAGTCCAGAAAACCTGTACCACATCATTCCCCCGGTTGTTGTTTTTTTAGCTCCCACAATGCAGGAAATGAATTAACTGGTATTATTTTTGTCTGCTTATACATCTCAATGGATTTCTAAGGTCCATCTCAGACCATAGAAAAGCAGTCCTTAATCAAACAAAAAACTACAAAGGAATACTGGAAAGAAAAATAGCAGAATTAGAATATATCTACAAACACTAGTCTATCAACAATTGATTCCTGGCACACTACAGATATCATAATGTTAGTTACCTCCCCAACCTTCATGAGGGCTCTTTTGGATAGTTCATCACTTCTCCTTTCGGATTCCCAGCCAGTATCATACTAATTTCCAACACCTACCAACATTCATATGGTTATCAACTCACCTCAGCTTTAGGCAACATCCTTATTCTTTCTTTCGTCCTCCAAAGACAGCTGTTAGAACTGAACTTGTGACCCCATCACCATACCCACTAGATTTTCATTTGTATTGCTACTGTATTTGCCATGAATCTGAGGAAGTAGACTTGATACAATACTCCTTTGTATACTAAATAATTAAACCTTTGCTACAATACTTTACAAGTATTTACAATACAAGACTTTGCAATACTTTACAATACAAGAGTTTGCTACGATAACCCTTTATATACTAAACAATTATGGTATTATGATTCTACTTTAAGTGCCATGGCTGAATCCTGTAAAATCCTGGGATTTGCACTAGAACTCTCTGGCTGAGAACTCTAAATGTCCCTTGCTAAATTGGAAATTGCAGGATTCCACAGGATGTTAAATAGCAGTTAAAGTGGAATCATAGCACTATAATTGTGTCATGTGAAAGGGCCCCAATGGTTTCATCAAATGTAATGAGCTTCTCATGAATGTAGAACCATAACCGGACTGCTAATACCAGCCAAATGTTAGCAGAAATCCTGTGCAATGCCACCATTCTATAAGCAAGGAAGTACCAATGGCAAATTCCAGTTCACTAGGAAAATCTATTGATGATACTATTGGAAGCAATTTGCTTTCAGAAGTTGTTTTGCCTAGACTATTGCAGAATCCATTTCCAGCAACAGATGTACGGTGGCTATATCCAGCTTTCTTTCTTGACTCTCAAAGGAAGCTATAGAAAACTTGCTACCTATTTTCAGCCATATAACACTAGGTTTCTGAATTACAAATGGAGCTGTAGGGACACACACAACCACACAGAGAGCGCAGCATCTGGTGAAAAATCGAATGCCGAAAATAAAAATCAAGAAAGTGACCTAAAACCAAGCTCAGATTTACTCTGCAAAACACATTTAACTGCGAAGTTATTCTCTGAGTCAAGCAAAAACACCAATAATAAACACAGGACAACATTATGTGTATTTATAGAAGGACCCCTTCCTTTTGCTCTTTGCTTCCTGCTGCTTTTTGAAAAGCTTGCCTGTGGCTTATGAAACAACAGTAGTTAGTGAGAATAGGAGGCAAACTATCTTGTGCTTTATTTAAGAAGAAAAAGAATGGAAGTAACTGCTAGAGATATTGGCCAATAGTCGACCTCCTGTCAGCATAAAGCAGATCTAAAAAGCATTAGATGCATCAATGCTTTTAGGCACTGCAGTAACAAAACCTGAAAACAGATAAGGAAAAAATATTCAGAAAAACATCTCCGCTACCTTTCCAACTTGCCCTATTTAAAACCTTTCAACATTAACAATCCCTTTAAAGTATCAGTAAAAGGTTTAACACAATCCCTTCAAAATGATTGAAAGAGCCCCAAGTTGACTTACTCCAGTCCTCAAACACCATTCAAAATAGGAAAACATGCTCTTTCCAAATATGGAATAGCTTGAATCTCTCTGGGAAGAGAATTTCAAGGAAAAAGAAAGGACTGCTCATAGTCTACTGAGCTGATGTTACTGGCTTTCTGAGTTGGCATTAACAAATCCAAGACCTAAATCGTATGTTTAGTCCTGAATAAAGCAGAGCCAATGAATCAAATGATAGGCCTACATGTTAACTCATCATTTGACAACTGATTCAATAGTCTATTTGGGAAGAATTAACAGGATTCTAATCTAAAACTCTATGTCAAGAATAAGCAAATTATAGGAGATGTGTGCAAAGAGGTGCATTGGCTGCTATTCTTATTGTTGTTGTTATATTTATTTATATCTCGTTTCCCCTGCTCCTAGAATTGAGACTCAAAGAGGCCCATAATTTAAAAGAATTATACAATTGAAAAGGTACAAAAAGAGAGCATTAAAATAGAATTATACTATTTGCAGTGTTAAAGCCATTCAACACCAATAAAAGAATAAAATGCAATTTAAAAGATTTTTGAAAGCTCTTAAAAACAGTAGCAATGCAATTCCCGAAAGAAGCACCAATTAGTTTTAGTAGTTTTCTTTCCACTGTGAGAACCAAGCAGTTTTGAAGCTTCTTTCTATGTCACAACTTATTTTGCAAAAAAATTTTGGAAATATTATTTTCTGTGCAGAAAAAAGCTGTTTCCTGCACATAAAATGCTGTTTTCTGTGCAATAAAAACACATGTGAATTCACTTGAAAACGTAGATCACTTTATCACACTTTCTTTTTAAAAACTGTGACTTTTTTGGCTGTTATCACATCATCCTCATCCTCATTTATATTCTCATTTCCCCCCAAAACTAGAACTCAAGGTGACTTATAAATTAAAAAAGAATACAGTATAGTTAAAACATACAAAAGATCCACATTAAAATGGAATTGAAGTATTTTCAACTTTAAAAACAATTTAAAACAGAAATTAAAGATAATGAAAAGGTGTTTGAAAATACTACAATTAAAAAATGTACAACAGCCTCTAAAACTATTTTTCTTTCATAACATTCCATTTTCAAAACTCCATCACAGTACAGTATTAAAAAAAACCCAATTGTGTGTGCTGATAAAAAAACAGCAAAGACAAGGCCATTCTAAGTCTCCCTTGGAAGGAAGTTTCAAAGCTTAGGGATAGCCACTGAAAAGGCTTTATTGCATATATCTACTTGTCATGCTGTGAAGGTGGTATCACCAAGGTCCAAAACACACTGCAGAAATAATCCAGTTAGAGACCTCTTTAACTGTCATGGCTCAGTGTTAGGAAATTCTGGGAACTGTAGTTAATTGTGGCACCAGAGCCCTCTGACAGAGGCTGAATGTCTCACAAAACTAGAGTTCCCAGAATTCCCTAGCATTGAGCCAGGACAGTAAAATGGTATCAAACTGGATTATTTTTGCAGTATATTTTTGAACCTTAGAGAAAGACCTTTCTTAAGGATCTCAAGGCCCAGGCAGCCTCATATAGGAAGATATGGTCTGACACATAGCCTGGATCTACCAAATTTTGGCAGTGTAGCTGCAAATTCAGCAAAAGGATGCAAAGTGAATATGTTAGCCTCATAGCAACACATATGTTTATGTTGCTCACATCTCCACTATATGCTTCTTATTCTTCAAAAGTAGCAGAAATCGTATTATGCAAAATATGCAATTCAAATAGATGTCACTTTTATTATTACACAAGCATAAGCAGTTCTCAAGAAACTCTGCTCTTTAGAAATCTTCAAGTACTATAGAACCATTTCCTTAAAATTCAGACTTTCTTGTATATAAAAATGGGATCGAAGATGGAATGTGTAAAGCATCCAAAAATTCATGCTCGCATAAATAAGACACTAATAATACTGTAAGTAGGCAAAGTCTAGGAATCGGGTAACATCAGTTTCAAATACAACTGACATAAGACACATAATGGGAAATAACTGAGTCTACCTTATAGTTTGAGACTCTTCACAGAAAGGATTTGGCAGAACAAATTTTGTAGAGGTTTAAAGAAAAGGATATGATTCACACTTACCAGGTCTGTGTGCACTTTCAGATGGGCCTGCAATTTGTATTTATCAGGTGTGGAATAATCACAGTCTTCTGTGGGACATTTCAGCAAAATATTACTGTGTTTCTGGATGACGTGTCGTTTGAGACAGTTTTTGGTGATGGAGGAGTAACTGCACTGAGAGCAGTAATAGAGATGCTCTCGTGTGTGAGTACGAACGTGCATGTCATAATGCACCTGGTACCAAAACAGCTTGCCTAAAAAGAACAATTTAAAATACGAACAAGTTTAATTACATTTATCTAAATGTGGTGCACTCAAATACTGTGTAATGGAAAGAATGCCAAGTGTGATACTGAGAGACAGCAATTCAAATCATTGCTGTACCCTGGAATCACAGAATTGGAAGAGATCACAAGGGCCATCAAGTCCAACCCCCTGCCATGCAGGAATTCACAATCAAAATATCCCTGAAAGATGGCCATCAAGCCTCTGTTTTAAGACCTCCAAAGAGGGAGACTTCACCACTCTCTGAAAGAGTGCGTTCCACTGTCGAACAGCACTTACTGTCAGGAAGTTCCTCCTCATGTTGAGGTGGAATCTCTTTTCCTGGAGCTTGCACCCATTGCTCTGTGTTCTAGTCTCTGGAACAGCAGAAAACAAGCTTGCTCCATCTTTAAATCCTCAAATACGTAAGCAGGGCTATCATATAACTTCTTTTAACTGTCTCTTCTCCAGGATAAACATACCAAGCCCTAAGTCTCTCCTCATAAGGCATGCTTTTCAGACCCTTCACCATTTTGGTCGCTCCCCTCTGGACATGCTCCAATTTGTCAACATCCTTTCTGGTGCCCAGAACTAGATGCAGTATTCCAGGTGAGGTCTGACCAAGACAGAATAGATTGGTACTATTACTTCCTTGATCTAGACACTATACTTCTATTGACGCAGCCTAAAATTGCATTGGCTTTTTTAGCTGCCGCATCACACTGTTGATTCATGTTCAATTTGTGGTCTACTAGGACTCCTAGGACTGCTTTTGTAAAACATCATCTAGCTAGCCATATGCAGAATACTGTAATGAAGAATGATACTGTGATAGCAATTCAAATAAGAATGGGGGTACTATCATGGGATTTGGGGATAGGACTGTCCATGAGACCACAACTACCAGTTTAACCTCTGCTCAGCTCAAACTTACACACTTGCAAGGGTGAACAAAATTATGGTCTCCATTTCTGGTGAACAAATCAGAACCCTAGTTAGGAGCTTTAGCTTGCCACTAAAGTGTGGGAAGGTGATTTTTTGTGACATAACTCCCAGAATTCTCTAGCCAGCATAGTCACTGGCCATACTATTTGGCAGCCTAGCAAACCAAATTTTCCAAGCTGTGATCCCAACAATATTCTCTATCACTAAGTTATGCCTGTGATTTATTGTCATTCCTAGTCAAAAGATGCCTTTTTTCAGACTACAGTGGTACCCCGGGATACGAATGCGCCGGGTTACGAATTTTTCGGGATACGAAAAAATCCCATAGGGATTTATTGCTTCGGCTTACGAAGGTTTCTTCGGGTTACGAAAAAACCGCGGCGCTATTTTCCGCCACCGGAGGGCAGCAGAGAGCTATTTTTCCATTAGCGCCTATGGGAATTCGGCTTACGAAGGTATTTCGGGTTACGAAATTAACCGCGGAACGAATTAATTTCGTAACCCGGGGTACCACTGTATTTAGCCTTTTATTGTCCCTCCTACTTCCCAGTGTGCCTCATACAATGAATGGGTTCTTGCATGATATCAGGCAAGGATTCAGCCTATATACAAATTCTATGTACATCAAGTTCTGGTCAAAGAATAAAACAAACAACTATCCAAGGAAGCTATGTGAAGTTTAAAGATCATATGGTAAATATCCTCTAACATTTCCCAGATGCAAGCCAAGTAAGGAGCTAAGGGAATTGAAAGCACGAGACAGAAGAGGACTTTTACTGCCATTGGCAAGGAAAAAGGATAAAAAGGATGATTCAAAGAGATGTAACTACAGGTAAGCAATCCTTTATATAATACAGGTCCAACTTACAGTGTGATGTTCTCAGCTTTTAGCATCCACTCTGGGCTTCCTTTCCTAGCTAGCCTCCAGTCTTCTTTTACTCTCAAGGTTCAAATTGCACCTTCTCTTGCTTACACAGCACAGTTATCAAGGCAAGTTAAGTTTCAGACTAAGCTGGAAATGGCTTGCAGTGGCCCCAAGTACAAGATGCAAAATTTCTGTTCTCTGTGTAGCTACCCACCCATATGACATCCAGTAACATTTCCTCTATCTTCTAACCTTTGATACATGATGCCATTTATTGGGAAAGTGCCAGGTTTTGGAGATCATGAAGGGAGGCAGAGAGTGGACAACAACCCTAGAAATGTTAAGAGCATGGATGAACAAGTTGCTGAAACCACCACTTCAGGGCTGAGCTCCCAGAAACTCTTGGACCCAAGTATTTTTAGTGAACCATTCCCATGCAAACCAAATTTTCCATTGTAATTACTTCTTGTCATGCTCCATTCCAGACATCCTTCCCCATCTATTTCTCATCCAGTCTACCAGCTCCTCTCAGGTGTGAGTGTAAAGCTGCTGCTCATCCCTCTTACTGTTCTTTTGGATTCTGCTTATTTCTTTTTATGCCCATCTGGCCCATCTGTCAGTTTTTTCTCTCAAGGCACAGTGGGACAGTTCCTCTGACTTTAAAGAAAGAGTGGGCAACTGTGGCCCTGCAGGAGTTGTTGGACTGCAACTCCCATAATATCTCAATGCTGGATCCACTGGCTAGGGCTGTTGGGAGTTGCTGTCCAGCAATATTGAAAGGGATGGATTTGCCCACTCGACCTGCAAGGGAACACTCCTCTTGTTCACACGTGAGAATAAGTAAAAGCGCCTGCTTTTACTGATCTGACTTTTCCTAAGAAAACCAATTATTTTGTGCCCAAAATAAAAATAACCCCCAAATACCAACCAAATTTTCCCATTATGCAGCATACTCCAAGACTTGTCTCCTGTGTAGTTTTATTGCCACCCCCTCCCCTACTCATGTTCTGCATACTCCTCACCACAGTATTCACATTCCAAGTCTCCATAGACCTTCCTGATCTTTTCACAGAGAGCCGTGTTCATTTGTCGTTTTTGCAAACTGTCCAAAATCTGCATAAAGACTGCTGCTCCAGTTCGATTCTCTGAAGACACTGGGCATGAATCTGATTTGTCACCAACTGCTGTGTTGGATTCCAAAGTGGAAAGTTGAACAGAGGACTCTACCTCTTCTGTTGTTGCCACATCTGCTTCCTGAGCATTAAGACAGATAGCTTGGCCTGTTTCTTTGAGATCAGGAGCACACTGTGGAACTTGGCAATGCTGGTCTATATTACTCCTCTCATCTCCTGAAAGCAGAATGACTTCACTTTGTATGCTTTCTGAAGGTTCACAAGAGACCTCACCTTCGTTCTCAGGAAGGACCCTTTCTTCAGCCAATTCAGAAGGAACATTTTTCTGTAGAAAGGCATCTGGGGTACTATCAGTGAAGGCATCTGGGGGTACTAGTTCTGTCAATGATGGGCATAAGGGATCTGATGTACTTGCAACTAAAGGGCTTTCAAGATCTAAAGTGGGGACAGAAGTGATTTCTACCTTGGCGCCAATGTTATTATGATGGCTCCCTTCCATAGCATTCAGTTCATTTGCACAAACTGGTTTCTTTAGTATACAAAGCTCCTTAGAGTTTAAAAGTGAGAGTTCTGCTGCAGTCTGTGACAACTCTTCTCCAAGGGCTTCTTGTTGAATGTCCCCTCCTGGTTCCAGTAAGCAAAAGCTCTGGTTGATAGAACTGTTAAAAACAGAAGTCTCTGGCAAGTCTCTATGGGCTTCCTTGATATGTGAGCGGAGTCTGATGGAGCTGACAAATTTCTTCAAGCACTCACTACAAACATACACAAAAGGATGCTTTCGGACATGAAGCTCAAGTGCTTGGTACTTGGTGGCTCCATGGCCACATAGCTCACAAGCAAAGGGCCTCTCATCCCCATGGACCAGCATATGCCTGTCACGATCCAGTTCATTTTTGAACTTGCGCTCACAGATGTGGCAGTCATACAACAGCTGTCTTTTGCCTTCCCGGGTCATCAAGCGGAGCTCGTCAAATACCTCCTTCACTTTTTTGTCTTGCAAGTCATGGGCTTCCTTGATATGCTTGATCAGGTTCTTGACATCCGAGTATTTCTTCTTGCAGAAACGGCAGTGCTGTTTGATCTTCTTGTGTACTCTCTCCACATGGACCTTGAGGTGGCCTTTGCTCAGGCAAGTAAAAGGGCAGTAATCACAAGCAAACTTCTCCCCTGTGTGCTTTCTCAGGTGAACATTCAAGTTTGCCTTGATGGCACTGGCATAGCTGCAGAATGTACATTTGTATGGCTTTTCATTGGTATGGATCCTCAGGTGGGCCTGAAGAGAGTGCTTGAATTTGAACACCTTGTTGCAGTATTCACAGGTAAAGATTTTTAACTGAGTTGCACCTAACCTAGTGAGAAACAGAACCAGAGTTTTAATTATTCACACCACTACAGCAGTGATGAAAACAGAACTCAGCCTACAATATCAGTCTGATCCTGATTCAGTGCATGCTCAGATTTTCCATCAGAAGGAAAAAGGAGGACACACTTTCCTCCTAAGGCTGTGATTCCCAAACTTTGGTTCTCTGTGTGTTTTGGATTTTGATTCCCAGAAGCTTAGTCAGCAGGTCAGGAATTCTGGCAACTTAAATCCAAAACATCTAGAGGACCAAAGTTTGGGAACCACTGTCCTAAACTGTACTTTATCTTCTGTCAGTGAGGCATAATGGTTTTAATGGAGACCAGGGTTCGAATCTCCACTCACTCATGAGACCCCACTGCATGACCCTGAGCAAGTCATATTCCCTTGGCTTTAGAGGAAGGCAATAACACAAGACCACTGAGTAAATCTTTCCAAGAAAAGCCAAGATTAGGATCACCATAATTCAAAGGAGATCTGAGGGTACAAAACAGCAACAGCCAAGGAAGAAGTGGGCAAAGAAACTTTTTGTTGTGCCTCAGAAACGATCTAGCTGGGCAACAAGAAGGCTATCAGGTCTTCTCCCAGAGAACACAATTGCCAAGGTCTTGTTTATGTCATGTACCTGTGTACATTCCTTTACATATGTAGTTGTACCTTTCTGGTCATTATGCAGCGGAGATACTCAATTGATGGTCATTTTGGGGTTCCACAAATAGAATCCTTCCATATGAGCCTAAATCCTGTTGCACATACTAGAGACGGTCATCACATCAACTGGATTTACCAATGTGTTGAGTTAACATTCAACTATTGAATCAACAGGTCTACTCAGGTTGGGCCTAGCTAACAGGATTCCAGCCAGCACACTGTCAGATAGTTTATAACTATTTGTCAGTGCCTTTGGTGTATCACATGCTTCACTGAGATTGCAAAAATGGCCACTGTACATTCCCCATTGCATAGTAGGAAAATGAGCAATCACACTGGCAAATACACAATTGACTGCACAATGCAGGTACTCAGCAAAAGAATGGTGTAGCCCCATCATTATATAAGTGCTACACAAGCATGATGTACAATATTGGCCCATACATTTCATGGAATTCTGACAATCTTGGCATCCCTGGCATAAATGTGCATGCTCAGTCTTTACAATTTTGGCTTTAGATGATAGGATGTAGATTATTTTTTTGTTAATGAAGCCTCTGGTTTCAAATTATTTGTGAGATTATGTTTTTTCAAGTGCAACTCAGCAGTGATTACCAGCGGGGTATGGGAGATAAACTTCTCAAGATAGATTTTTGCAAGCATAAACCGAGAGAATCTAGAAGGATCTGAATATGATTTATCAGATCATACAGGGGATCAAAGAAGTTACTACATGAAACAATATCATAGGTCCTGACTCGCTCAACACATAGACCTCTGTGTTTCCCTGCCTAAAAGATCCTTCCAGTGTGAGGTAAATCTGTTTTGAACATCCTGTTGATAACATGCTGCCACCTAGTGCTGACATCAAATCAGTGCATTTCTCATTCACCTTGAAATTGTATCTTCCCTCTTTATCTTCTACCTGCAAACATCACCAGATACTGTCTGCAAATTGAATCAGATAGGTCTGTGATTCTCAGGCACTGGCCTTCTAGCTGTTTTGGAGTTCAGGTCCAGACATCCTAGCCAGCTTAACTGATGGCAGGGTTTTGGGGAGCTGAAACTCCAAACACCTGAATGATCAAAGGCCGAGAAATATAACTTGGGCCATACAAACTGGGTGACAAGGGACATATGCATGCCTAAGTTTCTCTTACAGCAGTATATGCCTGTTTTGATCACTGTGGAGGTTGGCTGTTATGAAGGGAGGTTCCTCCCTCCCTCCACAATACCCAAAGTCCCCCTGACATAGCTCAGCCTCTTAAGCCACCCCCCATAGCCATTCTGTTCCTTGTGGAGATGCAGAAGGGATCAGGAAAGCACTTGGCTATGTTGCTGTAACCAGATGCAAAGTGACTACAGCACCACTGAGATCTCCAGAGGCCCCTGATGGGTTTCCGCCCTGGTGTAATCATTTTGTATTTGGTTACAGGGACCTGAGCAGACTCTTCTTCAATCCTGCTCTCTCCCCAAGAGGCATGGAAAGGCCATGTGGACTGGATTCAGAGGCTGTTAAATAAGTTCAGAAGGTGGTATGTGGTTCAGCGTAGCAGAGCTCTGCACATGAAACTACTATACTATACTGAGCCATGCTGATTTGCAGCTACTGCTTGAATAGTCAGGGCAAATGAACCCCCATTCCAAATATACATGCATAGCTAAGTAACTTGTTTGGGGAACAGAATCATGAGAGACACTATATCTCAGACATCAGTCCTCCATGATGTCCTCCATATCTCAGACATCAGTCCTCCTGTTTACCACTTTTATCTGGTCTCCATGAAACAACAAATGGTAGAAATTTCATAGAACAAATGAAAATACCCAGAGGTTTCATTACATTTCTTGTGCCACATAATGGAATGAACACTATCTTCCTGAAAACCAGTTGTATGGCTCCCCTCAGACATTTTAGGTTATGTCATGTTTTTGCAAGGAATGAAGTAGAATTTAGTGTAAAAATGGAGGTTACCTGTTTGATTTCATTGGCTGCTCATAAGGAGTTTGCTGAATGGCATATTCTTGATATCCTCTTTGCTGAGAGGAGTCTGACATCACTGTCTCCGGATTAGTCAGTTGCTCTGTTTTGGAAGAAGCAGCTTCCACTGGAACTATTTTTGTAGCTCCTGAAAGCAAAATAAAACCCCAGAATTCATTACAGATAATCATTACAAATAGTTTATAAATTCTGTCCAATAAAAGGCAGCAACAATACTCAGTAAGTGGCAATTCTGATTAACTGTTGAATAACACGTGCAAATGAAAATTAGTTGCTGGTCTAATACCATTTATATTTGAAAGCAGGAAAGACACACAAAAATTATTCTCATCCCTTTAGCCTTCAAAACCATCATACTTACAAAGAAGCTAAAAGCTTCTTTATACTCCAGGATCCAGGAACCTACGTAAGGTATTATCATTCTGCTCCTCCTCCTTCTTATATTAATATCCCATCTTTATCCCCAAACTGGGACTCAAAAGTGGCTTACAATAAAAAAAATACTGCTAAAAATATACAAAAAGTGAACATTTAATAAAAAATTAAACAACTGGAAATATTAAAATGATTTAAAATTAAAGTTTAAAAGATAAATTATTATTTGAAGATAAAAGCAATTAAAACAGTTTTGTCTAAAACTGTAAAGCATCCTCAGCTCATTTTTTGTAAAAACAACAACACCACCTTTCTGTTTTAAAAGCCTGCCAGAATAAAAAAAAAGATATTTGCCAGGCAACAGAAAGGCAGCAGGAAGAGGGCAATTCGGGTCTCCCTCGGAAGGGAATTCCAGAGACTAGGGGCAGCTGCCGACAAGGCCCTCTCTCACATCTTCACTAACCATGCTTTGTGATGTGATGGGACTGAGAAAAGGGCCTCCCCTAATGTTTTCAGGGCAGGCTCACATGGGGAGATATGGTCCGCCAGATAGTCAGGACCTGAGCCATAAGGAGCTTTTATAGATCATAACCAGCACAGTATGGTTTCTGTAACTTGCCCCTGGTTAACATTTTGGCTGCAGCTCTTTGTACCGGCTTCAATTTCTGAATGCTTTTCAAAGGTAGTCCCATGTAGTGCCTTCCAGTAATTCAAATAAAATGTAAGGCATACAATAATAATAATAATAATAATAATAATAATAATAATAATAATAATAATAATAATAATAATTTATGTTTCCCTGCCTCTCCCAATGGATCGAAGCGGGGTTACAGTCTACTTGAAATTGTACAAAACATACAATACAATTCATACACATGTAAACCATTAAAACCATTAATTCCTTAAAAACATCAACAATTAACAATTAATAAATTCAACAGACATAAGGCTGCAGAAAATTCTTGGTCATGTCATATCAGGGGGGTATGCTTGATGGAAAAGTTCCATTTTAACTGCCTTTCTGAATGACTCCAGGGAGGTTGTCAAGCGAATCTCATCTGGGAAGCTATTCCACAATCTTGGAGCTGCTGTAGTAAAGGCCCTTTGCAAGTTTGACACATATTTAGTAGACGTTGTTTCCATTAAATTCTTTCCTGATGTTCTAAGGGTGCGGGGCGGATTATATAGGGAGATGCAGTCCCGCAAGTAACCTGGGCCCATGCCATATAGAGCTTTAAAGGTAATAACCAACACCTTGTACTGTGCCTGGAAGCGAATGGGAAGCCAATGAAGATCTTTCAAGATAGGTGTTATATGGTCAAACCTAGATGAACCAGTGACCAATCTGGCTGCCATATACCATTGTGACCATATCCAGTGTCTCAGGGATTGGGCAAAAGTAACTGAAAGCAACTCATTTGCTTTCTTTAAGTTTAATTTTCCCTTGTCTGCCCTGTTAAATTAAATCAATACTGCTTCCCATTTCAATTTATAGCAGTAGGCGTTTATCTAGAAAGTCCATAATAGTGTGCATTCTTTTATCCCAAAGAAACAGAGCAAATAGAAATGAAGGGCAAGTAATTAAGATGACACTAAGCAAAAGAGTGCATATCCGTAACTCCCTAGTAAACCTGGGATTCAGGAGAAAAAAAGGATAGTTGACAAACAATGGGGGAATGCAACTACTTATTTGTGTCTGTGTTCTCCCATCTCCCTCCATTTCTTGTCCATTTAGTACACATGTTTGTGTATAATTGCAATATGTGTCCAGGCATCAATGGTAATGATTCGGACTAAGGAGTAGGCAGATGAACAGGTGAAGGTCATATGGGAGAGTGATGTTCTCTGTTTGTGATTGAACTCATACAAACAGATGTACACATTCAGAGAGTGAGTGAGTAAGAGAGAGATAAGAGTTTTGAGAAAGTTAGGAAGAAAGATGTATGATGGTTGACTCACTATGGGATATGAAGGGCAAGCCAAAACTGAGTGACCAGGGCTCTACTGAAAAAGAACAGCTTCTGTTCCGAAGAAGCAGTGAATCTAAAGGTAGACTGTGCGTGTTGGGTAGGGGGTGAAACAGTTAAAAGAGTAAGTTATGGATGTATTAACTGACAGGGTCACATATTGGGGGTCATATAGAAGGGAGGAGGTGGGAATACTGGAGGAAAGAACAGCAACAATTTAAGATAAAGAGTCCACACTGATTTTGTTAAACTTTTGTGCATCAAAGCTACTTTGCAAATCAGCAAAAACTGGTGATTTACTACTTTCCCTAAGCACAAAATTCACTTCAATTATAGGAAGTAAGTGTATTTGATGTAGCCACACTGGAATATTAGAAACAAGGCAGGTTTGCCAAAAAGAATTTGGCCCCAGATCTGCTGTTCAAAAAAGATGAAGAACAGCTCTGAACCTGACTCTCAGTGGCACAGTAAGACAAGTGGATTGAGCAAAAGCTTTGCAACCATCTCACTTAAAAGAACCAAAAAGACATCCCAAGTTGGAGATGTGCTGGGTGTGCCACTCAGCAGTCCAAAGAGGGAGGGAGAAATGTACAAATATTCTGTCTTGCCCCCCTCTGTTCTTCCAGTTGATGAAAAGCTTACATGGCATCTTCTATGAGGATTTTATTATAAAACATCTGAAGAAGAAAGGGACATTTGTGAAATGTATTCAGCTCAGATGAAAGGTTGCCACTGAGTGTTAAGATGTAATAAAAATCCTGCTGCTTAAACAATGTGAACCCGCTTCTCTATTCAACATACTGATGATCCAGCATATTCAAAGGGAAGAAAATGCATGAGTTCATCTTATATATGCCAACAACAATCCACATGAAATATTTTTCTCCATCTGGTGAAATTATCTTGGGAAATGAAGTTTGTTTAAGCTATTTTTTATGGAGCTACAAAAAGAAAGCAAAGAAAACCAATAGCAGCCTAAAAACTTCTAGATGCACCAAAGAAACCAGTAAGTGTAAAAGAGACAGAGGCAGCCAACAAATGATTTGTAGCCATTCATTCTTGAAATACATTCCATGGCATGCAAGTTAAGAATCAGGATTCTCTCCATTCCCACTGAAATGGAATATACAACATCAAACCAACAGCTTAAAACCCATGGGCAAAAGAGAAAGAGGGCATACTTGTTTCTTGACATCTTAAAGGCTTAATGGTGGCAGAAGGGCCAGAGGAAGGAGTTGCCAAAGTGTTGGTCTTTGCCTTTTCTTTCTTTCATTTCCCAAAGGTTTAACACTATGCTTTGTTCATGTTTAGGATGAAAAGTTATCATGAAAGATCCATGAAGATGACCACATTCTGTGGCAGAATGAGATTAACGTAAATATAGGTATGCATTTCTAAAAGGACGTACATTGTGGCACAACCCACCCAAGGCACCTGTAGCCTGGCCTGAACTCACTGGAAAATGAAAGTATGGAAATGTGACAAATAATAACCATATATTTATGATTATTGATTTATGATATTTATGATTATAATGCAGACACGCTAGGGCCTGAAACAGATAATAAAAATAATAATAAAAGCTTTATTTTTAGCCCGCCTTTCCTGGGATCAAGGCGGGTCACAACAGCCAAAAACACAATACAATCAATATACAAAAAATTAAAATACAAAAAAATACAAAATCTCACAATATCATTACAACAGTTAAAATCCAGTTTAAAAATTTTCCAACTAGATGGGCCAAATAGAGTGGCTTTTGGCATTTAGAGGATGAATGCCCCTGAAGCAGCTGGAAGCTGCTCCAAGGCCACCTAAGGCAGCCCAAAGGTGCCGGCAAAAGGAGCAGATTTAATCCACTCCTGCCAGCAGTTTGTTTGGGTCTGTGGTGGCAGCCTGCTTCTAAATGGGCTGTCCAGTCACCGTAGTCCTGGAGCGATCACAGCTGGAGATCGCTCCTTCCAGGCCATCTGCTTCACCTCTATAATCCCATAAAGGGATAAAAAGAAGACACGGTGAGTATTTATGTAAACTACCACCAGAACTTTAATGGATGATTGGGTAGATAAGAAATCTTTGCCACCTTCACAGCAAACATTATTCAGGTTAGAAAAACAAAATGCAAAATTCCTTTTGAGTTTTCTTACCATGTCAACCTTTTATATAAGATCAAATTAGACTCCAAATTAGGTTTTAGAATTCTACAATACAACACTATGTACCTAAACAAATATATTTAGGCATTCAGCTTTTAACTGGCTGTAACAGAAGAGTCTTTTTAATGGGTATGTTGAACTCTTATCTTGCCTGTACTCCAAATGCATTTTAAAATATTTCAGATTGTTTCTTCAATGTATATTTTTTAAAAAGTTTTAAAATGGATGTATTTTTACTTGCATTTTGTTTTAACTCTACACTGTGATCCACCTTCGGTCCCTAGAGGGAGAAAGGCGGGATAGAAAACAAACAAACAATTCTGCAGCATTCTGTGTTCTGAAGTGCAGGTAAAGGAATGCAGATTCTTGTATTTCAACATTAGGAGCCAGATGCAAATAAAATATTCATGGCACAGTGAAAAGAATGACAAGTCAGGCTTTAGGACACGAACATTTGAAGCTGTTTGCATTATTATACAGAAACTTTTCATGTAAAAGCATTCAGTTTCCACAAGTGAACAGTCAATATTACCTGGAATAGCTTCATGGGCTGTCAAAACCACACTGATAATAGGGTTCTTAGCTCCTGAAACTGGGTCTCCGTCCTTTGCAGAAAGGCTCTTCTCATTTCTTTGGAGCCGTTGCTTCTTTGGTGCTTTTTCTCGCTCATCTTCCCTCCTGTCAAGGTCAACGTCAGAATCATTACCTAAAGAGCAAACATCAAAAATAATGTAAAAGTATGATCATGAGCATTCTTTTTCTTCTCTTCCTCTTCTTAAATACAGCAGCATATATGACCAACAAGGCTGATGATGTTTTCTGTTATTTTGTGGAAAAGAATATCAGATTGCAACATTTATTAGTTTTGCTTCTATCACCTCTACATGTCTAAAAAGGGGGACAGAGAACAAAGCTTCTAATATCAAAACCAAGAAATGAGAAGAAAAATGCTTCATCACGCAAGAAAAAAAACCATTTCAGTTCTAAGGTGGAAATCTAGGAGAGCAAGAGTGTGACACCCAAATTGGCATATAGTGCTATTTGCAAAGATGGAAAATGAAATATGAGATTGCACTGACATGTAACATTAAGGAGAGGAAACAACACTTCACTATTCTTGGGATACTGAGGGTAGAAATGGAGCGAGTGGGCTCTGCATTTGACAACGGGCCAGATGGCATCCACAGTTAATGGTGACCATAGCACCTTTGCTGGAAATGGAGATGGGCAACAAGACTCTCCCATGTCATGTCACACAGCCAGGCACTGTTGGTCTTGAACCCTGATCCTTATAGAGGAATCTGTGGAACTATACTTCTTCTACAAGTGAAATACATGAGAACTAGAAACTCTGATGCCAAAAGATATCTAAAATTGCCATATTCCAGTTTAATGTCTCATTTGGAACTATTTTTGCCCATTGAGCATCCAACTTTTCTACCTGAGCAGGCTCAGGCATCTGACTTATTTGCCAATGCCATTAAAAGATTTTTCTAAGTCTTATAAAATTTAGTTGTACACTTAAAAACATAAAGTGTTCAAAAACATGCCTATTATACTTCTCAGATAGCTAGAACTAACTTCATTTTTGTTGAGAACATTTGCTGTTGTTGTTGTTGTTGTGTGCCTTCAAATCATTTCCAACTTAGGGTGAGCTGGTTCAGAGGACATTTGTCATTGCCTTCCCCTGAGCTAAGAGAGTGTGACTCACCCAAGGTCACCCAGTGAGTTTACATGGCTGAGCTGGGAACTGAACCCTGGTCTCCAGAGTCATAGTCCAACACTCAAACTTGAACATACCCAGTAATAAATCTAGGTTCAGTGGTGAACTGACTCAGCTGGATTTGCTGATTTCCAATCTCTCCCTGCCATCTTCCTAATCTGAAGTCTGCTTACCCTTGAATCTGCTCTCTGTTGTTAGTCATCACAGTTTAAAAGAGAACTCCATGACTACCACCAGTTGACTTCTAGTTACCAGATATTGGAGACAAAAAACTAAGGACAGACAACTTGATTGTCCTCAAATTCTCTCTTTTTAAATATTTATATTTATTAGTGTCACATGAAATAGTACAATCGTAACATGTAACAATTAAAGTAACAACAAATAAATAAACAAGAATTGAACATAACGAAGTAGAGAGTAAAAAGAAAAAAGGAGTAAATAAGGACGCTAACAGAGAGGACTAGAGGGATGAAGTCTACAGGAAAGGGCTGTAATGTAATGATACTTCAAGCCGCATTATGTCCTCAGACTTTCAGCTTGCAAATTGTGCCCTTTAAGAAATTGTGGACTTCAGCTCCAAGAATCCCAGTCTGGGATTCTTGGAGCTGATGTCCAAAATCCCTTAAAGAGCACAGTTTGGGGACTACTGCAGTAGATCTTTTGTCAAGTTCCCCTAAGTTTTCCTCTTGACTTATTCACAGGGCATTTCAAAATCCATAATGATGGCCCCAAAACCTGGCCTTGACTTATATATGAGGTTGACTTATAGTCCAATATATTACTCTGATATGATGTTTTTGTAGGAGAGATGGAGACAATGGACAAGCCACAATCTGGACAATATGCACTCAGCTAATTTTTAAAAGACCATCTATATTGATGGATGTCAAACTGTCCAAGAAAATTTGCCATAAAGCTTTTGTCTATCATACTGTTAGCCTGATCACTAGCTGAAAGCGACACTCGGCACTAGGATGCTGGAGAATGAATTTCCAGTGCTACATCGCTTTCTAAAATATATGAACCATTTCTCTCAAGCTGGCCCACTCTTGCTGCCTTTTCTAGCCTCCACCTCATTTACAAACTGTTTGGGCTGACCATCAAACCCATTCCACTTAGAACGACCAAACAAGCACTTTTTGAGGACATTTTCCCTCTCTCCTCCCAACAGCTTGATTGAGATAAATAGTCCTCGCTCCTGCTCTCCCATGAAAAGGAACACGAAGTAATCAGTTTCAACAGCTGGCACTTTGATTTGGCAAACTAATAAACTGACCTCCTGTATCCAGATCTATGTGATTCAAATCCCAGCGTGGCATGCATAAACTAATTTGATGCTGTGCTGTGTGTGTGTTTAGATGACATTTACAGGATGTTCACATCTCTACTGATGAGGAAGGTGGCTGTCAATGACATATGAATCAGTATGTTCAACAGTGTTTTCAGCCATGCATATTTTCTATCTGGAATCTCTAATTGGTGCTGCTGCCATGTATTGTGCATTCTTAATTAGAGAGGCTTCCTGGTGAAGCTCCAGTGTATAGATTGGTCCCGTAATTGGCCCACTTTGAACTTGCCCTTCCTTTCAAAGTTTGTCTGGTGTGCGATTTTGTTTTAAACTCTTTACTATGGCTATGTTAGCCTCTATCCTACCAGTCCTCTGCTACTCTTGGTAGCCATAATCACAACACAAAACAAGGAGACCGATTATGCTTTTGTAATATTTGTACAAAACCAGGCATACTTTCACACATACAGCAGTTATGGAAAGTAGTCTGGATTTAAATAAGCCATTTGTTGTCAGTCCTAGACCAGCAGCTACCACATGCTGAGAATTCAAGGCAAGGCAGCAGCTTTTCCTGGTCCAGTTTCAGTCAGAAAGCCAACCTTTTTGTTGGTCCTGAAAATAAAAGAATATGAGTTGCAGTAGCTAGGCAGTTGGTGTTTACTCTTTCCTAGTTTGAAAAAGGATTTTGCTTTGTGGACAGAAAGGGAAGGAGAAAAGAAAAATACAAGTGTATTTTGCAGTACAGATGCTAAGAAATATTGGCACAGAGTTCCAGTCTTGTAGAAGTCTATGTATACAATGATAAAAGGGGGGGGGAACAGTTGTAAGAAGAGAGCCAAAACCACCTAGAGTATCCTAGGAGTAGTCCAAATCATTCCATTATAGAAAATAAGGTATCACTCATAAAAAACAAGAATTCCTTTGTTCAGGTGCTAGGGCTAAACATAATTTCAATATCAGAACAGGCAGGCCTGAGGCCCTCTTCTAAATTTAAAAGCTACGTAAATAACCAAAAAGCTACCTCAAATTCTAAACCTGAGTTTTCCATTTTCACCTAGAGACAATGTAAGATCAAAAGTTCAAATATAACGTTACATATTAATTTCAAATAGCGATGTGCAAATTCCCCTAGGCTGACATTGTAATTGGGTCACAAATTGCAAGCATCATTGTTGAGTGCTTGAAAAAAAATGGAAAGGAGTTTTAAATTGGCTAGCAATGTTTTATGCATATCTTAACTCACAATGCTGGCATGCAATTCTAGTGTAGATGTCAAGGTTTCCTAGATCCAAGTCTAATCTATGAGAATTGTAGGAGGTGCTCTTTTTCTTTTTGTCTCTCTCTCTCTCTCTCATGCACAAAGCAAGCGGCCATGACACAAAATAATAATCTATGGGCCCAAACAGACAGGCCAAAATAAAGCTGCTTCGAGTCACTTTGGAGGTATGCTGTTTGAATGTTGCATGCATCCTCAGAGGCTGGAAGCTGCGCCAAAGCCATGCTCCAGTCCTAAGGACTGGAGTGCAGTTTTGGTGCAGAATCTGGCCTCTTAGGAAACATGCATCATTTAAACAGCTTACCTCCAAAGTGACCCGAAGCAGCTTTATTTTGGCCTGTCTGTTCTGGCCCTATGTAACTTCAAGAAAAGCCTGTAAGTTGTGGGCTAAATCTGGAGTGGGATGCAGTGTGGATTCACACAGCCAAATGTGGGTGTACCTAATACAGCAAGGCCAAATGAATGCCCAGAAGGCACGTTTCTGTAAATCCATGTAGGTTGCCAAGTCTGATGAATACCAACCCAGCCGGCAGAAAATTAGTGTATTCGCTTGTAATATATATTAATTTTAATTAGGACTGAAGTAAGAATTTAAGGTTGTGGGAGCTTGACCTAATGTACAAAGGAAAGAGTTCTTTATGGATTGATGCCACATCAATGGAAAGCCCTTCTAGGAAGACATGTTTGGCATTTTACTGCCTTTTTGGTACCAGGAAATTTTTAAAAATTTACCGAAATATTTGCAATTTTTTTTACTAGCGTAATATTTATTTACTCTAACTTCTAATTGTCCTTTTTATTATTTTTTCTGCTTTACCTGCTACATTCATTTTTGTTAACTGCCTTGAAACAATAAAATCATATAAACATTTAAAAACGAGTATTATCCTCCGTTCTCTGTGGTAACTGGTCATGGAAAGGATCTGTAAATCCACTTTGTGATGGACTGGAGTGCCTCTACCTCCAGATGGTGTGATGGAAGAAATCAGCTTGGCGTCAAATGATAGTGTCCTATAAAGTTTTTACTTTTTCCCATCAAAACTGTTACTTTGGGGTACTACAAAATCCTTGTTTGTAATCATTATAATTTCAGTTAAAAGAACCAGTAGTAAATGACTTGAAAACCTGTTGCAAGTGAGATTGGACAACACTGGGCTAGAAGAACTAACAGTTTGACCTACCATAAGACAAACTTTTGTTATTTCTAAGTACATTAAAAAAAGGGGGTGCAGTACAGACCGCTGAAAAATGGCGGCCTGTTTTTCCTCCGGAGGGAAGTTGCCAAATTGTGTGGCTTCCTTCTGGCGGAAAAAGAACCTGCAAAAAGTGGTGCAGGGGTGGCCTAACAAGTATGCCACTGGCGCAGTCGTTATGTAAGCACCGCGCAGCAATGTGCAGACGCTATACAGTGCTTACGTAATAATGGCAGCACCCATGTACACAGGGTGCTGCCATTGTTATGGCACCATTACGTTCTAGGGTTAGGGACTGTGTGGTTGCCAAACAGTCCCTAACCCTAAAATTGGCCCTGCTGCATGCTGATCCGTTAAATCCAATTATTCATCCAGTCTTCTGAAATTCACAATGTTCAGAAATCCACCCAGAATACTAATGACTTGATCTGACCAGATTGCAGGAAATGAGTACATCAGAGCTGTACAATTGTCCCATGGCCATATTTCCTGAAGATCTATTCCACATTTGTCAGTATTAAAAAGGCATGCATTGAGATGTGCCAAGAAATTATTTCCTGCAGGAGATGGATTGGTCGGGTTTTCTCAGAAGGGGTACTTTCTTGTTCACCTGCGAATGGAGATGTTCCTTTCTAATACAAAAGGAAAAAGCTGTTTCAGCCGGGAAAGCCTGCTAGTAATCTACTTAAGAACCTGTCCTGCTTGCATTTTATGATTTTAATGAGCAGTCGGGTCAAGGGCAGCAAATTTTGTTATTGTAAAATTCATTTTTAAAAAGCATTTTCTCAGCCTAATTAGGCTTAGAAAAAGTGTAAATATTATTGAAAAGAGCATTCATAAGGGACTTGGGGGTCACAAATGAGACAGCTGGATATCTTCACTTAAGAGGTAAAAAGGAAAACAAAATATACTTTTCTACATAAAGGCCTCCTTCGAATGTATGTGTGTGTGTATGTGTGCCTTCGAGTCCCCACAGCATCAGTTTCTAAACAAATTAATCTCAAAGAAAAGCAACACGGGTAATGAATTCTGATGAAACTTTCCAAGTATGTACAGAATCATGGTACATGCACAAAATACACTGACACTTAGCCAACAATGAAATCAATACACAAATGTAATTATATTATGCATGTCTATCTTTGATCTAGGCATGTGTGTTGGCTTAATTTTCATAATACTAGTATATTATAAGCTTTTGGCTACTCAGAAAGGTCTTTGAATGGGGAGGAAGGGCTTTAATTCCCATATGTATTTTTATTCTTGTTGTATAGTCAGCCCTCCATATCGGCAAATTCCGCATTCATGGATTCAACCATCACCATCTTTAAAATATATGTATTTTTTAAATTCCAAAAAGCAAACCTTGATTTTGCTACTTTATATACCATTTTACCATCCTATTGTATATAATGGAATTTGGAGCATATCCATGAGGGCTCCTAAACCAAACCACAGTGGATACTAAGGGCCCACTGTATTAAATCATTTAAAACTGTTTTACATTAGTGCTATTTTAAAACAATAGTTTATTTAATTGATTTTTAACTTTTTAAGTCATATATCACTGGATTTATAAAAGTTGAGTTTAGTGGGGTTGTGATTTGCCTTGGGTTCCATGCTGAAAGAAATATGGCAAATCAATGAAATGTCAAATCTGGCTTCACAGCTTTCCACTGCCTTAATCTCCTTCCCCAGACCTACCAATATATCAAAATTGTTATTATGTAAAAGCAAGATTTTCTTAGACTGAAACTCACATCAACCCTAGACAGCACAGTCAATGAGCACTTTTGAGATGAAATTGAAAGAAGTTGTTACTTTTTTGTAGACTGAAGGTTGGAACAGCCCGGCAAGAAGGGGTGGCTTGAAGCCGCCCCGCTGAAGACAAATTGAGGCCACGGAAAATGTACGCTATGGCCCCAATCTTCCTTGAACCCGGTCCAAAAAGGAGTAGAAAAGATCTGCCCCTTTTTGGGCTGGGAAAGAAGCACCTTTCCCAGCCCTGCTGCAGCCCGAAACTGGCTTCAAGAAGCTCCTCCGGCGTGCAGCATGTAAACATCACACCACCACAGTGTTTTGAAGCTGCCCACGTCTGGGTGTCCATTTGACTTCTGGGCAGCTTCAAGGTGGCTTGAGAGCACATGGTGATGGCAGCTTTAAAGGGTCATCTGTTCTAGCCCTCAGTCCACTGCATCACATGCAGCTGAGTCCATGAAAGCTTATGCTAGCAAGTCCATCTTCTCAGTTAACCTCAAAGATCTCATGGGATTTCTTTATTTTTCTTTATGCTGCAACACACTAACACAGTTATCTCTTTGAATAGTAATACAGCCAAAGGTGAGGTGCAATGGACCCTGCAGTCCATCAGATATTCCCCATTCCTGCTGTTAAGCCTTAGGTCCAAGCTAAATCCAAACACAGATCTTTTACATCTTGTCTAGTTCAGCTCTGATCTCCAGCCATTCCTAAACACAACATCTGTTTGAAAAAAGATTCCAAGTTCTTAATGCTCAGTTAAAACCCATTTGGTGAGCAATAGAACTGCAAAAGCAGACAAACCATGTAAAACATCAACACATCATGCAGCTTTCTCCCTGAACATTTATTGCTCTTCTATGGGTCACTGTTCATGCCTTCAACCATATACACAAGTAAGCTGCCTTACCTGGATCACCTTCCTCTGTATCTTCAGGTTTAACAAGAATACAGATATGCTTCCGTAGCTGCCGAGAATTTGAGAACTTTCGATTGCATTTTTGGCATTCTAAGTTGTCAGGTTGAACCTCTCCCTGTTCTCCCCCTTCCTCAAGTCCCACAGGAACGTCTTCATTTGTAGTGCAATTACTGCTTTCTGCCAATTCTTCATCAACATAACATTTCTTAGTTGATCCTTTTGGTCTGCCTCTTTTTCTCTTCACTACAAGGAGCTCTGTTGAAGAAACATTAAAAAGAATATATATATAAATGTATAGATATAAATGTGTGTGTGGATGGATGGATAGATAGATTTATGGAAATTTTGAAGTCATGCTGGGGGGGAGCTTTTTTTCTGGGAGGGCTTTGGATTGTTGTTTTTTTAATGGAAAAATGCAATTATTAACCCCTCTTTACAGATTTAAAGGAGTTTTGTTATTATAGAAGAATAAAATTTATTATTATACCTGGATTTGGCATAGAATTATCATCTTTGGTATATTAAAAGTACTGTTTCATCAGAATAAGTTTATCAATTAAACATTTTTTAAAATGTAATTTTTGCTACAAATTGAGCCACAAAGTCCTGAACTGTATGGATTACCTGAACTATAAGGAAACTCTGATTTGCCAGGTTGAAGAGAAGAGCCAAAACAATAAAAACAGAAGAAAGCATTAACGTTAATAAACAAGAGTAATTATTTTTTCTCCACTGGTTCACTATAGGGTCATGGAGACAGAACCTAGTAATTTTTGTAAAGTAATAAGTGAGAAAAGAAAACCAAGAGAGGAATTGTATTGATCTGATTCTGTGCACAGTCTTTCATGAAACTCTTCTGTTAACAAAGTTTTTAGAAATAATTCTGGGAAAGCAATGTCTACATTTCCTCTTCTTAATGCAGCCTCTATGTGCAGCAGCTGCTTCTTTACAAACCAACAGGGAAGCTGAGACTAAAGTGATGATGAATGCTGGAAACATGCATCTGAGGAGGAAGGCTCAAATCTGAAAATGCTCATGCTACCTTCTTACTTTCAGTTAGTCTCAAAGGTGCCACAAGATCCCTTTATACTGGAAACAATACAAGAAATTTATGGAACAAAGATTAGGAGGCAGAAAAGTCTGAACACTATGGTCAAATGTACTCATCAGAATAGGAGTGGCACTGTGAGTGAATTTACTGACAGTTTTGTTCTTAACCGCCCTCAAGTCGATCCTGAGCCATGGAGATCTTGTGGATGAGACATTTCCAAGACTCCTTATTTTCCAATGCTCTGCTTAGATCCTGTAAATGCATGCCTGTGAGCTCCTTAATAGAATCCCTCCATCTAGCATGCAGTCCTCCTCTTTCTACATTTCTTCACCTTTCCTAGCATTATTGTCTTTTTCATTGAGTCATTCCTTCTCATGATGTGACCAAAGTACAAGCAACCTCAACTTTATCATCTTGGTTAACAGGGAGACTTCAGACTTGATCTGTTCTAGGGCCCACTTGTTTGTCTTTTTGGCTGTCCATGGGATCCTCAGCACTCTTCGCCAGCACTACATCTCAAATGAATTAATTTTTTTCCTATCCACTTTCTTAACTGTCAAGCTCTCACATCCATACATGGTAACAGGGAATATAAGGCTTGTATGATCCTAACTTTTGTGCTCAGTTGCATATCTTTAAATAATAATAATAATAATAATAATAATAATAATAATAATAATAATAATGTTTATTTGTAACCTGCTTTTCCAAAATTTTGATCAAAGCGGCGAACAATTATATATTAAAAACATTCCAATAAAATCAATTAAAAACAGCATTAAAAACAACATAGTAATACTAATACATTTTAGTAATACATAGTAATACATTTTAGGATCTCTTCTAATGCTTCCATGGACACCATGGAAGTCTTCTTATTTTTTGAGTGCAATCTTTGCTCTGATCAAAGTCCCCAGACAGTTTACCTCATGGTAAGCCACATCCCAAAGCATTCTTTTTAACCTGGGATTCTCCAAGCAGATGCTTCTAGGATCTCATAGTGGGAGGCAAACCTCCTTAGGATAGATATTGTACCCTTCAGCTGCCTTGATTAAGCAGGAACTGCCCCAATTAATCATGGCCCAGCTCAGCCATGAAACCCACTGGGGGATTTTGGGCAATTCACATGCTCTCAGCCTCAGGGGAAAACAATGGCAAACCTCCTCTGAACAAATCTTGCCAAGAAAACCCTTAGGATAGCCATAAATCAGAAATGACATGAAGGCACACAACAACAAATACAATATGAGTTTCATTATGTGTGTGCATATATGTTGCCTGTCGAATTAGGGTGACCCCATGAATTTTTATAGGGTTTTCTTAGACAAGAAATAATCAGGTGGTTTTGCCAGTTCCTTCTTCTGAAATATAGCCAACAGCACCTGGTAATCATTGATGATGTCCCATCCAAGTACTAACCTGAGCCTGCTTAGTTTCTAAGATCAGACATCATCTGGTCCCTAAGGTATTTAGGCCCTCCATGGTAATGTCAGAATTTTTGGCTCCTTCCATGTGCAGCCCCTCCAGCATTGCAATACTGTCTGAGATGATTTCCCAGCCCTCTAGGATTTTAGGGGAAATAATGGAGTGAGGAGGTATTGCTTCTCCTTTGCAGAAGCTATTTCCACAAGTCCAGTGACCAGATCAGATAGTGGCCAGTGTTGCCAAGTGAGGCCTGAGCTCTTCTGTTTGGTTTCTTGACTAGCCTAGGAATCAAGAGGGCTGGCGTTTATTCTGATTTTAAGTGCTGCTGCCACTGAAGGCAGTGGGAGCCAATGTGGCATGGTGGTTTGAGTGTTGGACCACAAGTCTGGAGGACAGGGTTCGATTTCCAGCGTAGCCATGAAATCTGCTAGGTGACCTTAGGAAAGTCACATGCTCTCAACCACAGGGGAAGGCAATGGCAAACCTCCTCTGAACCAATATTGCCAAGAAAATCCCGTGATAGGTTCGCCTTGGGGTCACCATGAGTCGAAAACAACTTGAAAGTACACAACAACAACAACAAGCCACTGAAGAAGAAGTATTCTATTTTTGTCTTAGTTTTAATGCTCCGGTCCTGATTCTGTTCCTAGCTTGATTTTGGGAAACAAGTTATAACCGGGAACCCCTGCTGCTCACAGTAATGTGATCTAGAGAAAGAATTCCATTCTGTCTAGATTGATGGCCACAGAGATGACATTTCAAGACAAAATGGACAAATAAACTATCATAGGAGAACAATTTTTATACCGTTTTTTCCAAACTGCATTTCTTGTCTGACCACCATTCAGTCATTTTGTAATGGTTTAAATTCTATTTTTATGCACATGTTCATGGGTGATGGTGGTGGAAGTAAAGGCTGCAAAAAAGTAAAGCCACAACTACTGGATTAAAAAAACCTTTTGTTTCGATTATTCCGGTGTTACCTTCCAATTTCACATTTGTACAACTTTGTACAGTTTTGTAATTCTGAACACTTCAGAAACAATGCATTATAATGAATGGCAATCAGATGAAGCCATGCTGCCTTCAGGAACAGATTTTCACAAAACAGATAACACAGTCCAAATAATGTATGTGTGTGTGTGTGTGTGGAAACAGACTGTAAACACAGGCAGTGAAACATTGTATAATTCTGAGACTTTTAATTATTCAGAAGGAAGTTAATTTTAAAGGTTTCATTTCTAAAATATGTACTGTATTTTCCAGCGTATAAGACGACTAGGCGTATAAGATGGCTCCCAACTTTTCCAGTTAAAATATAGAGTTTGGGATATACTCACCGTATAAGACTCCCTCTCTTCCAACACATAAGAAGACAAGAGAAACTTTGCACAGCAGCGTTTAAAGACTGCAGGCCTCTTCAAACCATTAATTTAAAAAAGCATCAGATTTTATTTCAATATGGTAATTTTAATTCAAATGCTTATGACACGCAGGTACTTAGCAGGAAAACCTGTTGTATACACAGCCTGCTTGGATTGGATTGTATACAAAGCCCGCAGATGCTCCAATCTGGCTCGGTAGTTTCAGCACCCACCCTAAAAGACGAAACCCGGCGTATAAGACGACCCCTGACTTTTGAGAAAATTTTCCTGGGTTAAAAAGTAGTCTTATATGCTAGAAAATACAGTATGCCTTACTAGACATTTAGTAGGCATTCAAGAGGGAATTGGGAACACTTGAAAGAACGAAGCATTGTTTTAGATTTTTCTTTCTTTTAAAAAGGCAGAACTTAAATTCTATATGGAAAATTGAACCCATGAAGTCAGAGCTGCCTTAAAAATTATTTCACAGGTTATATCTAATGCCACTGTGGCTGAGTTACACAAACAATTATTTTGGAGATGATATGGGCCAGGCATATGTGGTTTGGCAGTTCTGGTTAGAGGCTTTCAAAAAAGCAGAATATATTACCAGACATACAAGTTGTCCCAGAAAAAAATTATTGCCTCTTTATTTGGGATATAAAAGGGCACTCCAATATAAAAGATTACTTTCCTTTTTAAAAACTTACTGTGGGGCTTGGCAGTACATCAACAAGGGGAAAGGATTAAAAAAACTTGAACAATGGGAAAAGAGGTAGTAATGTGAGATGAAAAAAATATTGGACAATATATTCTCCAAAAGATTATTCTCCAAGAACTTTTGAGCCTTTAATTTTTCATTACCTCTCTAAATAATATATTCAGTTTTTAGATTGTTCCTGATTGTTAAAGTACTTTCTTCATCATTCCAGATAGTTTGATACCTTACAGAACATCCCAGAATCGTGAAGAACTTTTCCCACTAACCTAAAACACACTTGCCTTCTTTAATGCCTTCATTCATGAGTCTGCAACCCAACACAATTGCCCTTCTCCATCTTATTTCTCTTTTTCATTTTACTTGGAAATGTTTATGGTTTTTACTTTGTTGTTGTTAACAAGCCTTGAGTCAATTTCGACTCATGGCGACCCTGTGGATGAGACCTCCCCAAGACTCTCTATCCTCCAGTATTCTTCTAAGCTCTTGCAGATTCATATTCATGACTTACACATTAACAAGTAGTAAAACTGTCTCATGTATGTGGTACAAGTATCAAACAAGTAATTCACAAAAGTTCTTGGGTTGGAAATTATTCTTGAGCATATTCTCCTAAAGTTTATTCTCAAGAATTTTATAATGCTGCTCTGGAAACCTGCACTGATACAAGTTCAGGTAATGAGAAATGCTCAAAGCCATGTTATCTTCTAGGAAACATAGTATCTCTTTATTGCATATGTAAATAATAATGTCCATATATACATTCCTTCAAGGCATGAATCCCTATAGAAAGATATTATAAGCTGATTGTGATCATAGCTTTGATAAGGGCTCTATATAACTCAAAATAACTGGTTAATTTTTAAGATCTATTTCTAATTCTATTGCAGTCAAGTGCTACATTTTTGTTGTGTCTTATGAACTGCACACGCTTTTTTTTATTACTTCATTTGAAATGTGATGATAGAGACTTAACAATTGATATATAAGCTGACTGTGATCACAATGAGCAAAGTTTTAAACAGAACATGTGTAAGAAATGGAAAAACGGGGAAATCACCAAAGAGGAGTTCAAACAAATAGAGAGCACATGTAGGGGTAAAGTCAGAAAAGCTAAAGCACAAAATGAACTCAGGCTTGCTAGAGAGGTTAAAAACAACAAAAAGGGCTTTTTTGCATATGTCCACAGCAAAAGGAAGAAGAAGAAAATGTTAGGGTCACTGCGTGGAGAAGATGGCAAAATGCTAACAGAGGACAGAAAAGACAGAACTACTCAACATTTTCTTTGTCTCAGTCTTCTTAGAAAAGAAAAAGGGTGCTCAACCTGAGGATAACGGAGCAGAAGACAGAATAAGTAAGGAGATAGTACAGGAACACCTTGTTAATCTAAATGAATTTAAGTCTCCAGGACCAGATGAACTCCATCCAAGGGTACTAAAAGAACTGGCAAAAGTAATATCGGAGCCATTGGCAATAATCTTTGAAAACTCCTGGAGAACAGGAGAAGTCCCAGCTGACTGGAGGAGGGCAAACGTTGTCCCCATCTTCAAAAAGGGGAGAAAGAGGACCCCAACAATTATCATCCAGTTAGTCTGACATCAATACCAGGAAAGATTCTAGAGCAGATCATTAAACAGAGAGTCTGTGAACATCTAGAAAGCAATTCCATAACCACAAAGAGTCAACATGGGTTTCAGAGAAAGAAGTCATGCGATACAAACTTGATCTCTTTCTTTGATAAAATTACCAGCTTGGTAGATGAAGGGAATGCTGTGGATATAGTATATCTTGATTTCAGTAAGGCCTTTGACAAGGTTTCCCATGACATTCTTGCAAACAAGCTTGTAAAAGGAGGGCTAGACAAGGTAACTGTTACATGGATTTGTAATTGGTTGACCGGCCGAACCCAAAGGGTGCTCAACAATGGTTCCTTTTCATCCTGGAGGGAAGTGACCAGTGGGGTCCCACAGGGCTCTGTCCTGGGGCCAGTGTTATTCAACATCTTTATCAATGACCTGGATGACAGAATTGGGAGCATACTTATCAAATTTGCAGATGACACCAAATTAGGAGGAATAGCCAATACCCCAGAAGATAGGATCAAAATTCAAAATGACCTGAGCCACAGATAACAAAATGAACTTCAACAGGGAGAAATGTAAGGTACTGCACTTAGGGCGGAAAAATAAAATGCACAGATATAGGATGGGGGATACCTGGCTGAATGAAACTACGTGTGAAAGGGATCTGGGAGTCCAAGTAGACCACAAGTTGAACATGAGTCAACAGTGAGATGCGGCAGCTAACAAGGCCAATGCGATTTTAGGCTGCATCAATAGAAGTATAGCGTCTAGTCAGGAGTAGGCAACCTTTTTGAGCTGGGGGCCAGGTTGCTGTCCCTCAGACAACTCGGGGGTATGAAGCCCCCAAAAATGTAATTTTAAAAAAAATTAAATAAATAAATAAACCGGGACAAATGTAGGACAAAATTTTAAAATGGAGGACACTTTTTAAATTAAAAAAATGGAAGACACACAAATAAATCTGCTGATTTTTTAAAAAATGTTAATATAAACGCATGTTTCTCAGGCTTCTATAGACAATTGCCCCCCCCCCTTGCCTGCCACTTGCTCCTCCTTGCCCCCCTTGCCTGCCACTTGCCCCGCAGGCAAAGGCCCCGCACGCTTGCACTGGAGGCCAAAAGCCCCAGTGGCAATCTGCGGCAGGGCCGGACTGGGGCTGGTCCCTAGGCCTCGCTGGGCCACATGCGGCCCGCGGTCCGTAGGTTGCTGACCCCTGGTCTAGATCAAGGGAAGTAATAGTGCCACTCTATTTATGTCCTATGAGGAACGATTTAGGGAGCTGGGGATGTTTAGCCTGGAGAAGAGAAGGTTAAGAGGTGATATGATAGACTTGAAGGAATGTCATATTGAGGAGGGAGCTGACTTGTTTTCTGATGCTTCACAGATTAGGACCCGGAGCAATGGATGCAAGCTACAGGAAAAGAGATTCCACCTCAACATTAGGAAGAACTTCCTGACAGTAAGGGCTGTCCAACAGTGGAACACACTCACTTCGGAGTGTAATGGAGTCTCCCTCCTTGGAGGTCTTTAAGGAGAGGCTAGATGGCCATCTGTCAGGGATGCATTGACTGGATGGCCCTTGCGGTCTCTTCCAACTCTATGATTCTACATACAGATGGACAGGCAGAGACAGACATAAACACACACACATAAATTAAAGGACTGCATTAACATTCCATGACAAAACAGTACATAATATTTTCTTTCAAATATAAATAGCAAATAGAGGTACAAGTTAGATCACCAGTCATAGATAATTTCAAATAGCAAATTCTGACCCTATCACATGATGGCTTTTCCAGCCATCACCTGGCAAGCCTGATGCAGAACTCATCTGCCTGGGGTAATGCAAGATAAGGTGGTCAGTGGAAGACAAGCTACATTATCCATTTCTCTGAATGTATTAAGAATGCAAAGACAAGATCACGGTTATATTTGGACCACACAATGCACTCTGATGTCTTACAGCTAAAGTCAGAAGTTTATGGGGAATGGAGCTGACTGGATATCACCCAGTAATGAGGAACTTAACTTCTTGATTACATTGCTCAAAAATTCAAATGAACAGATGTATATTATTTTTTAAATAAAGTACATTTGCACTGGCAGATTAATTTAATATGTGCTGATTGAGATGCATGATGGGCACTCATCCCATTCGTGAATTTCACACGCTCATCTGATGGTTATAAAAGAGCTCTGTGTAGGTGTGTGTGTGCGCGCACGCACCTTCAAGTCATTTCTGACTTATGGAGACTTTAAGTTCAACCTATAATGAGGCTTTCTTGGTGATATTTATTCAAAGCAGGTTTGCCTAAGGCAAATAACATATCACTTGCCCACAGTCACCCAGTGAGTTTCATGGTTGAGCTGGGATCGAACCCTGTTTTCTAGAGTCACAGTCCAACATTCAAACCACTACGCCATGCTGGCTCAAAAAAGCCAACAGGCAATATCAACATCCAAGTGAATGTGGGGCAATCTGTTGTAAGGAGAAGACCTGAGATATCCTCCCTACCACTAAAAAGCCAATATGAAAAAGAGTAATTGTATCAGAAACATCACTGTGTACTGCACAATCATCAATATTTACATAGCTGGTCAAATTAGTAACATTTTGTCAATTTAACACACTCTGTATTTCAGTCTACTGAAGTAAAACTCAGCTGCCTTCCATGAAACAATTGCAAAGTGCTAGGCAAGACAGTCATTTGGTGTTTAGCAACATGGATATCTAACCTTAAGATATGTGCTAAACAGTTTGACCCCCTTGGCCTTAAAAAACATGGTATATGGTGTACAACAAAACAGACTGTGCTTATGCCAGGGAAGAATTGCCTGCAAGTCACTAGGCTGGACAGACTTAACAAACTTGGTTAGTTTCTCTCTTTTAAAAGGCCACAGGTGGCCTAGCTGGGAACCTGTAGGTATGCATTTGTGTTTTTGTGTCTATACTGCAAATTGAACTTAGGAAGGCTTTATGAAGACACCTAGATTTCAATTTTGTTAATGACAGGGGCCGCTATTTTTCTTAAAGATGAGTTGCATTTTTCATCCAGCTAAGGCAGAATAATTGTAACCAGCTAAGTCAGTCAACCTTTCTAGTATGGTTTTCGCTACTGTTAATTTTCCACTATGAATTATGAATAATCCTTGTTCTGTCTTTGCACAAATTGAGAGCTATTTTCTAAAATGACTCACAGAGTTTTTGGTTCTGTCAAATACCAAGATAACATTCAGCTGAGCAGCTTGCCAAATGACCACTGAGCTTTATTTTCGATGTTGTGGCTGCTTTCCAAAGAAAGTTCAATGGAAGGCTCTTTCAGAGTGCCAAAATGTTTTAGAAAGACTTAGCTGCTAGAGAGTGTTACTTGCCCGAGGTTATCCAGTAGGTTTACATGGGAAAACTGTGATTCAAATCCTAGTCTGCAGCGTCCTAGTCCAATGTTCAAACCACTACATCATCCTGGGTCTCTGCTAAACAGGTACAGATCCAGTTAATGCTTGTATAGGAGACTACCTGGCAACCATACATATGCATGTCTCAATTTCATCATGGAAGAAAGGCATAACATAAAGTGTGGCAGATATTCCAAGACTGTGTATGGAACCAACTGGGGGGGGGGGGAGCACAATGTTTTGAAGTGTATAATACACACAGAGGAATTCAAATACATAGCCATGTCAGCCTGAAAAATCTGTATGCAAAGAGATATTGTAGCACCTTTGAGACTAACTGAAAGAGAAAAGTAGCATGAGTTTTCATAGACTTGAGCCTACTTCCTCAGAAACATGGAGTAAAGCAGGGAGTACATTCCAGCAGCTCAAACACAGCTTTCAGTCAAATGCATACAGTTATCTGGGAACAATCAATCTTAAAAAGAAGGTGAGGGCAAAGGAAACATGTAATTTCATAGACTGAACGGACATGTAGAAAATGAGAACACATATCGAGAATGAAATGATGTTCATTGCTCTTAGCACTATCAGTCAGTCCAAAACATAGATTCATGTGCACCTTCTAAAGCCCACAACTTCCCCCCTTCCCCCTTTGTGCTTCTTACCAACCAGCTGCATGGTGACTGAGTTCATGCCTACAGGACCATAATCCATTGATTAACATCTTGCAATTAGTGGATAATAATTTGTCAATACAGAATGATTCATTAGCACAATTCCTTACAGTGAATCTTTACTTTTCATCTCAACACATGCACCATCTCCTTTGTATATCACACACATACACAAACATTAGAACAGCATCCTTGCAGGCCACAGATTGCAGACATAAAAACACTTCCCAACCAACTAAACCACAGTAATGTCCACAGAGTATGCCAATTTGATACACTCTACATTTCAAATAAGCCAAAAATGTGGAGGCTCAGGCCGTAGGGTCAAATCCGGCCACAGTGTATATCTTGGATGGTCCTCTTCCTCATTACACCAATATCTGGTAGTTTCCTAACTCTTGTCCCCATTTTGAAAGGTTGAAATAAAAGGATTGCCTTTACAAGGTTGAAAGATGACTTAGGCGCTGTACATACCGGCGTATGCAGCACCCCCATCATGTGCTAGGGGTTGGCCGAGGACGCAACATCAATACCGGCCTCACCCCTAGCACGTGACAGGGCGTCAAAATGGTGCCACCGCCATTTTGATGTAACGGCCACGTCGCGTCCAAACGGCATGGTGCGGCCGTTATGTCCTGGCACCCTTTCAGCAGCACTGAAAGGAGCTCCAAAATGGAACTCCTTTCATGCCGCGTATTGCTGGCATGGCCTTTACATGGCTGTGCCAGCGATACTGAAGAGAAAGGAGCCAAGTGGCCCCTTTCTCTCTCTCCCCGCCACTGTTGGGGTGTCCTTGGGACATGAAGCACCAAGGACACCCCTTTCCAGGCCACTGGGAAGTAGCGTTTTTCCGCTTCCTCGAGGCCTGGAAAAGCGGGGGATCGGGGCCTCCGGGGCTGCCGCTGTGGCAGCTCAGGCCCCAATCTGCCAGGGAAAGGGGCGGGTGCAGGCCGCCTCAAAGGGGCGGGATACAGAATCTTACTGTATCCCGCCTTAGTTGCTGAACCTTTGAGCTAAACTAGAGTGGCATTTTGGTTTCATCTTTTTTGCGTTTGAGCCCACCCATTCCTGGAATCGACATTCCTCTTCATCTTTTCCAACTCAGGCTGGAAGAGGTTTGTCATCCTTGATATAAACAGACCCACAGAAGCAATCAGGTTTGTTAACCTTTGCTGGGAGAAAGTCAAGGTGATTTCACTTGCATATATCTAATGTGAAGTTGCTGAATTCATGCTTTATCTCTCTTTTTTAAATAGAAAAAGTGGGATAGCGCCACATGTGAAGTTATAGACATTAAGCAAATACTTATAATTCATGAAACAAACAAATCCTCTGGCAGATCTGTGAAGCCATCAACGGTTGCTATGCCTTATGCAGAGACATTTAATCATTGTAGTGGGAAAGTTTCATGAATTAGGCAAATGCTTTGCTGCTGCCATGAATTAAGTAGAGGCTCTGCTTGTTGCAAGACTGAAGCAATTTTATAAATTTAACGTAACACATAAAATAGCAGTAATAATAATTTGCATTTTTGCCAACTTCTGCCGGTACCTTCTCCATTTTTATTTAGATTTGTGGGTGTTGTGAGAGGTCTGAGTGGAATAATGATGTCGTCCGCCTTAATCCCTTCCTCTGAATGCTTCTCAGAGACGTGAGACAGAAGTTGCGACTGGTTCGGGGAAAATAAGTTACAGAGCTTACACATGAAGATAGACATGTTCCCTGGAAAATATAAAAGAAATTTGAAAAAGGTTATTAAAATTTTTTATTATAATAGTTCATTTGAACATTCTTATTCATGTTGAGTTTCTTTTTGTTGTTCCTTTGGCACCTGAGGCTTAAACAACACATAATGGCTGTTCAAAAATGTACAGCAAGCCCAGTGAAAGATTTTTCACAGTTAAAATGGAAGGGCTTCCAGCTACAGATCTTTCCCTTCTACAACCGGCAATGGGAAAAGGCTCCTCAACCAGTTCAGTGCAATCCATGAACTGCTGGTTGGTTCAATGGGTCACAGAACATGACAATAGAGGGACACCAAAGTGGCATATAGATTTAGCCATACAGCAGATAGCATGCTTATCCACGTTCTGTATGTTAGCATCAACTCCCAGAGGAGTTAAAATGCTGATGACTATTCCATATTATGCATCTGAGGAAGAAGGCTGAAATCTATGAAAGCTCAGGCTATCAGCTTCTTTCTTTCAGTTAGCCTTCAACAGATTGTCTGCCAGTCACCCTATTTTGAACAGTTCAGCAAAAGTGGGAAAGACCTGGAAATAAAAAGCAAAGATGGGCAATATTACTTCAGGGCAGTCAAAGTACTAACTTCAGGCATCTCTTGTCTTGAAATGGAAAATGCACATACCAGGATGAGCCTTTAATGTATTCACCTGCACTTTCCCCCTAACCCCCTCTCTCACCCTCAGTTTCTTACCCATTAACTCAGAGTATTTCTTTCAAGGATAAGTGTAATGTAAATATAAGGATAAATGGAAACTGAAAAGAAACCATTACTACTATTAGTACTAGTATAAAACCATTACAGTGGACCCTCCATATTCACTGGGCCTGGGGCACAGGAACCCTGTGAAAGTGGGGAAAATGAAAATAAAAAACCTATTTTTAAAATATTTTTACCTGAGAGAACACATTTGGTCAAAATCTGCCAGAAGCTGGACACGAAATTGTGCTGGAGGACCTACAAATGCCTAGAGAAGTGTTCTCTCTAGGAATCTCTAGGTCCTCCAACGTGACTTTTGACAGAAATTGACAACAGCATCATGTTGGAGGATCTAGAGATTCCTAGAGAGAACATATTAATCAAATCCATGAATAATCAAATCTGCAGAAGTCAAAGCCACAAATGTGGAGAGCCAACTGTACTGCTGCTGCGACTGCTACTACTACTGCTACTACTACTACTAGGCACCACCACCAAAACTATTACAGAGCTCTGCATCAGCTAAACAAATATACAGTAGGTAATGGTTAAATCATTTGCCAGTTAGGGTACAGATCAACAGGACAATAACTGAAAGAGCCAATTAAAGGTATAGAATCAAATAAGCAATATTCCAAATGAAGCATGAATTGAACTGATGAGCAGGCAGTGGGTAATTAATTAAGAGGGAAGTCAACAGAGCAATTAATTAGCCAATGAATTAAATATGCAAAAATCAAAGAAACGGTTAATCCATTAAATGTGCAGGTACACCAAGAGCAAGGGAGATTACAGAAGAGGAAAATAGTCAGCTTGCTGCATGCAATCTTCTCCCTATGCCCTACCAATCTAAAACCTAATTTACTATTCCAGTACTTTCTAATTTGACAGAAAAAATTGATTAATTACTGTCACTGTATCAAAACGCTCCTAATATTTACCTTCTCCATGAATTGCAATTCTGAACACACTTATTAGAGAATAAGGACCATAGGAAGGTCACATAAATGTGACTGAGGCCCGGTACAAACCGCCTCAAAAGGGCGGGCTGGCAGCAGCCTGTTTGCCTGCAGGAGGACACCACAGCAGCCAAACTGCCTGGAGTCCCTCCACCCTAAAAATTGCCTAGGAAGGTGTGCACACGTCACGAGTGCACCATTAGTGCTCTCGTGACGTAAGCAACATGCAGCAACAGCTATACGCTGTGCGTCACTTACGTCAAGATGGCATCCCCCGTGTGGGTGGGAGGCTGCCATTAGGCTGTCGCCATGCCGTGCTAGGGTTCCGGAGCGTGCGGTTACCGTGCGCTCAGGAACTCTAGTATTGGCGACAGCATGCCACTTTTGGCCCATTTCTCTCGAGCCTTACTTTCATACAGCGATACACTGTTAATCTGTTTACACACAACTGCAGTCATTTCCAAATGGGCTAAAAGTGATCATCTTTCAAATTAATTTAAACTATGTTGAGTCCCACTTGGGGGAAACAAGTAGCATGCAAATCAAATAAATAAATGCATTCTAACAGGTCAATAACGTTGCTAATTCAAGAGTGAAAAGAGTACTTCAGTACTGAATGCTAGTCAAATCAGGGCAGTCTTCCTCTCTCACACCTGCTAGAGTCCTTTGTGGTAAAGGAAACCCACCGCTGAAGGTTTTGTATCCTTTTAAAACAGTTTTTTTGGGATGCTTGGGGAAAAGGTTGTAAGGGATGGGGATAATCCAGTGGGATACACCATGGGATCTTGGCCTAAGTTCTCAGAATGTGAGGCCAATCCTAGGTACTCAAATTGCGAGGTTGTCCCAATGAGAATGGTATAGTAAATGCTAGATTTCTAGATGTGTTCCCTCTTCTTCACAAACAAGAACAAAAGCAAAGAGCTAGCCACAGCCCTGAGTCTCCAGGACCTTGGTGCCAGGATGTCTTGGAGGTCTCTCATTCATAGGGTTGCCATATGCTGAAGTCACCTAACAGCAATGAACAACAAGCACTCAGTTCTGATTTTTGGATCAATGCCCAGGGATGGAAAAGAAATTTGCTTTGACTGAGGTTTTTAATGAGTTTATCAAATCTATGCTCTACAAGGCTGTTAATGAAAGTGTGGCCTTAAATTTCATTCTCCCAGGGGGAGTGGAAGTGAGTCTGATTTTTTCCCTTGGAATTATGCACTAATAAAATATGTATATTTAAAGAATTTGTACAAAGACTCTGTAGTTGGTGGGGAAACATGTAAGAAAAAGATGATGTTTGGTAAGGTAGAAGATAGTAGGAAAGGAGGAAGACCGCATTTGAGATGGATAAAATCAATCAAGGAAGCCAAGGACCTGAGTCTGCAAGAGCTGAGCAGGACTGTTGAGAATAGAGTGACTTGGAGGGCTCTCATTCATAGGGTTGTCAGAGATTCAATTCAGCTTGATAACAGTTAACAACAACTTTAGGAAAAGCCAATACCAAAATATCCACACGTTTTTTTAAAAAAAATATTTATTTATTTGTTTGTTTGTTTGTTTTGGTGTAAGCAGGCTGAGTTTCACAACCCAATGTAGAACCTGAATGTGACGGGATTCTGAGAAATATAACAACAAAACTGATTTTCACACTTCTCTCAATGCTGATAGCAGCTAGGCAGGAGACAGCTTTTCTACTCCTCCTCCCATCTTCTTCCTCTGGGGCTGACAACAGCAGCCTACCCAAAGGAAGCTGCTTATTTCATTTCATTTCTATACCATCTTTCTCCAAGGAAGGGACCCAAGATGACTCACAGATAAAAATTTTGTTATTCTTAATTACAATAAAAATTCAAAACAATTGAAATCATCTAGCTAAAAACAATATAAAAGGACATAAAACATACAAAAGTTTAAAAACCTGTCTAAAGCACACACTTCATATAAAAGTCTCTCTAACACGATTATATATTTAATGCCTGCTTCAATAAAAATGTCTTAATAAAAGTGTCCATAGATTGCACAGCAAATCTTGACATTTTTTTCCTGGCACACCCAATCTTATTGGTTAAGCAGGTAGCAGCCTGGCAAAGGTTCTGTGATGGCACCTTGATGATGGAACATTTTACTTAATGCTGCTTGCTCAGTGCCTAGTTTAGCAGTTACTACTTGCAGAGGCATTTAATTTCTAAAGGCTATATCCAATTGTTACTCCCAGCAAGAATAGACCCACAGAATCTATGGAAAGTACAGAAGTGTTGGCAAGTCAATGCTTCTGTAAGTTCCTATTGACTCTCAGTGTCTCTATTTCCATGTTGGGAAAACCCACCCCTTGAAGGCCCGATTGGTGCCAACACTTGTATTGTTTCAGTACCAAGAAACATGGCTTTTTCTTAAAGCCTTCATTACAAATTGATTTTACCCTGTTTGCACATGTGGGAATGCTCCAGTCCTAAGAACTGGAGCATTTTTTTGGCATGGCTTCCAGACTCTTAGGACACATGCATCGTTTAAACAGCATGCCTCCAAAGTGACCCGAAGCAGCTTTATTTTGGCTTGTCTGTAGAGGCCGTATAATTTTCTTTAGTCCAGCATTTTCTTTTCCATGGCCTAAGATAAGCCTACCTAAAGGACATGGGTGCAGCTACATCTATATGTTTTGGAATGATGTAATAAAGGAAAAACTGACTGAGGTCTAAAGGCTGACCACTTTCATTGAAATTAGATTTTGTTTCATTAAAATTTTGGTTCAATAAGTGCTATGACAGATCTTTACAGTTGTGCTAAAGATAATTAGAGGTTGTTGCTTTGAAGATGAAATATGGAAAACAAGGCTGGGAGAAATCCATAAAGAGAGGGGTCACTCCTTATAGCTGGACTAATGAAGAAAGTTTTGAGGCACAGACTGCATTATTTTGCACTGGAAGATTTCCCCAATTAAATACTTGAGGAGGATTTGTTAACTCCATTTAACTACAAAATAATACAGAACAAACAGCTGCCAATAAATGAATGTTTTGTCTTAATTATAACTTCATACTTTATTGCTTTGTGGCTATTTTTACAGAATACATTTACAGATCCACCAAACAGTCAGAAAAAATGTTGACAGGTCTTTCCTCCTTATAGGCTTTTAAGTCATTTCTGACCCTAACACGGGATTTTCTTGCCAGATTTGTTCAGAGGTTTGCCATTGCCTTCCTCTGAGGCTCAAGGTCACCCAGTGGGTTTCCATGGCAGAAGTGGGATTCCAGTCCCTTTCTCCAGAGTCCTAGTCCAACACTCAAACCACTACACCATGCTGGCTCATTCAGTTAATATAGTAGATGTGTTTTCCTGAACATTACTCCTTTAACAGAAAATATGATACCAGAGGAAAAATAACATAGAAAGAATGGGGATAGGTTGTTGTTAATTGCCATCAAGTGAATTTGGACTTATGGTGACCCTATAAATAAGAAACCTTCAAGTTGCTCTGTCACCAACAGCCCTTTGGTGTAGATTGACTCTATCTGGAATGTGCTCTTCCTCTTTTCCTGCTGCCTTCTGCCTTACCAAGAATTATTGTCTTTTCTAGTGAGTTATGCCTTCTCATGTTGTGGCCAAAGCACGGCAGTCTCCTATGCCTCACAAGAAAGGAGCAGATCAACATGTTTCAGCAAAGGATTTATTCAAAATTAATAATATGCATGTGTGAAATGAAACAACCAGGTAAGGCAAGCCTTGCATAAGTAAACAGAAACATGCGGAACTTTTTAGAGACCACTTGAAAATTTCTTCCAAAATGTGTGTGTCTGTGTGCCTTCAACTTGTCGACTTATGGTGACCCCATGAATTTAATAGGGTTTTGTTAGGCAAGGAGTAGTCAGAGGTGGTTTTGTCAGTTCCTTCCTCTGAAACATAGCCTACAGCACCTGGAATTCCAGTCTCCCATCTAAGTACTAACCATGGCTTGCCTTGCTTAGCTTCCAAAAGCATGTAAGATTTGCTGCTTTCCAAAATGTATCCAATTTTTCTAATGATTTTCATTCTGGTAACAACAACAGCAACAAAGCCATTCTTAAACAGATATCTGACTTTTTGACATGGTGAGAGGAGGTGGTGAGGCAGACCTATCCACTTTTCCCTTTTCTCTCATTTAGTTTTCCCATTTAGTAAGGGATTTTGGAAGCAGCTGCTGTTTACCTTGTCTGTTGTAGGCTGGCGCAGACAACTACAGTAGGGACTAGCTATAGTAGAATCCCATTTTTATTAAACTTTATTGCATGGTTTACTGCAGATACACTGCAGTAACCTGATACTCAAAGTCTGTGCTACTCCAGCCAACCTTCACCATCCTCCCAGTGTCAATAGTGCTAAAAACCTGCAGCTAAACAGAAAATGAGGAGGGCAAAGTGGGGACTGGGCAGGTGCAAAAATACTTTCTAAAAAGGAGATGTTTTTCCAGAGGCTTTGTTAAGTGAGGTATGCCCCTATTTTAATTAAATATTACTTTTCATCTTTAAATGCAGATCAATGAGTATTCATTTTATTATATGCCATCTCTGACAAGCTGTTACACTTTGTTTCATCCTGCTTTTAAAATCCATAGTCTCCGCTTTAATTAAAAGCTGGACGACAGATTTATGATAGCTTGGCTGGATATCCAGAAAAATGAGCTACATTTTAAAGTTTGGCTAGTGGAAATCAACAAGACACTCCACAATTAAAAGGGAGATATCAGAAGAGTTGTTAAAGTTTTGATACTGTAGAATAATTAGTCAATATAAAGTTTTAACAGGCATAACACTCAGTGAGGATATGCAAAGGTTTTGGAACATCACCGGGGGCGGGGGGGGGGGGGGGAATAAAGTTTCGTATATATTTGCCTGAAACCAAGGATCAGCACTGCTGGGTATGAGTTCTCTCTCTTCTTGGTTTCTGATGTTTTAAGTTGCTTTAGCTGCAGGCTTGAGGTCTTTTCTCTCAAGATAGAGGGACACACTGCCCTACTTGGCAAATAGCTTTCGTTATTCTTATTTTGCTTCTTCTCTGCTACAACATTGCTTCCTAGAAATAATGTTTCCAGGATAGAAATAATATTTCTTTTAAATTTCCCCTTCAAGTTTTGGCTAAAGAATCCTTTCAATAGTTTTCGGACTTTTAAGAGCTTTTTGCTGGAAGCATCTACAAATCCTGAATCGTTCATTGGAGTAGTAGATACTTATTTCTCCTGCAACTGGAAATATAAAATGCTTGTTAGATTGGAGTAGCTAGTGCAAATATGCAGTGTTTAAGCTTAATATTTATCCTATTTTTTCCTTATATAATGCTTGCCATCTATTATTTGTTATTGTGTACCTTCGGGTCATTTCTGACTTGTGGCAACCATAAAGTGAACCTGTCAAGGGGTTTTCTTGGCATGATCTGTTCAGAGGGCTTTACCTTTGGCCTCCTGCAAGACTGAGGGGCTCGACAGTCTCAGCAGGAAAAGAGAAAGGGAAACTACTCCATTCCTGAGCCTGGGAGCCTCATCTTGTAATTGCCAAAAAGCTTACTGTTAAGGTACATAACCACCTAGGAGGGAGTTCCTTTGCCTGACTTTTGGGAAGAGGAATACCAGCAGTTTGCCCAAGAACTTAAAGGCACTTCTGGGTCTAAAACAGTAAGGTAACATCCAGTGGTGCAGACTCAGGGACCATCCGCACTCAAAGCTGTGTCAGAATTCAGCCAAAGGGATGGGACTGTAGGGTTGTCACATTAAAAACTGGAGGGTTCTTAATACCTTTAATGGTTGTGTACAAAAAAGGAATTTCAGCAGGTCCTGGTTCTCATGCAACCAGATAACAAGTGGCACCTGCTGAAATTCACACTTCTGCACAACCAATAAAGGTTGAGGAGCCCTCTGTAGTTTTCACTCTGGCAACCCTAAACATGAGAACACCTTATCTATTCTGTGTCCTTAAGTCAATAATGAAGCTATAATCTGTACTCTCAGTGATTCATAGTTTTACTTCAGTGTATCCTCTGAACTTCAACTGAGAGGACCTGACTGAATCAGGCCCTCTAGATCAGGGGTAGGCAACCTGCAGCCCGCGGGCCGGATGCAGCCCGGTGAGGCCTTGGGACTGGCCCCAGCCCGGTCCTGCCTCCAATTGCCGCCGGGGCCTTTGGCATCTCGTGCGAGGGGTATGGTGGGGCAATTGTCTATAGAAGCCCCAGAAACATGCATTTATCTTAACATTTTTTTTAAAATCAGCAATTTTTTCATGTGTCCTCCATTTTTTATTTTAAAAGTGCCCTCCATTGGGAATTTTTGTCCTACATTTGTCCTGGTTTATTTATTTATTTAATTTTTAAAATAAATTATTTAATGATTTATTTTTTGGCTTCGGCCCCCCAGTTGTCTGAGGGACAGCAACCCGGCTCAAAAGGGTTGCCTACCCCTGCTCTAGATCAACACGTCTCCTGATCTGAAATAAACAAACAAACAAACCAGTACAGGTGTCAAAAGGGTGAGAAGGAAGGATGAAATGCAGCATGCCACTCAGGCTTGGACAGTGATACTGACCATGTGGGGCTAAAAAAAAATCACCATAAGCGGTGGCTGTGGGGATATGTGTGGTCCTAACTATTCTGCATGGATCCAAGGGCATTTCCTCTCCTCCTCACCAATACATAAAAGTGCAGTGCTATATACACTAAGTACTACTGACTTTACTTCTGAGTAACGACAGAGAAGACTGTACTACAGAAGAACTTTGCTTATTTGTTCCTAATTCCATATTGGGAAATATTACTTTGTATTTCATTGCTCTTTTTGTTGAATGTTCTGTCAATTTGAAACTGTTTTAGAGAAAATCAATACACAAACATTTTAGAGAAAAGAAACCAAATTTGTTTATCTATGTATGTATCTATAGATATAGGTAGGTAAGGAATCACTCATTAAAATCAGACATGATTTTGGAGTAAAATCACGTGGGAGGGCTATACAAAGTTCAGAACTAGATACAAATAGAACAGAGAACAGTTGGAAGTCTCAGTAACATACATCAAATCTGTCAGTTGCAGACATCCATCATGAAACAACAGCAGCGAGGCATGCTGCATAAAAAGGTAACGTAATGTGGGGAGAAAAGGTTGTCTGTTGTCCATTAATAATGTATAGATCACGTTCTTGTTCATAAATATGGCAATGAAAAGTACTGACTGTGGACTGCTAGGTTTCTACAGAGCAATATGGGATATGAGAGACAGTCTTCTACAAAGCTGTCTCAAGTCTTATGAGAGAAGGTCCTCCTCTCATGAGGTTCTCAAGAGATCTCAAGGTTCCTTGAGATTTCAAATTTCACAGGAACCCTTAACCAATAAAAAAATCTTATGGTGGTACACCCACTCATCACAAGATGATAACTTTATTCTGCCACTCAATGTCAGCCTAGACAGCAAAAGAAGAGGAGAAGTAGCCATCTGATGGGAGCACAGCTAGTGTCCAACCTGAAATGCAAGATCTGAGGCTTGTATCACCGTGATGTGGGACCCAACTTTGGGACCCTATATATGTGGTGTCTCATACAAAACGGGGCTACTGTTTCATCACTTTACTTTAAATAATGAGCCTAATTTCAAATACACTCATACTCAATTAAGAAAGCCTCTGAGACAACACCTCCTTTTAACAAAGACTTTATGCCAAAAATCAACCCACAGACCAGAGAGGACAGAAAGAAGAATCACTGTTTGCATTGCCAGTCAAAAGGGAAAATAGTATGAGATGCTGACCACTCTCTACCAGTCTTGGCAGGCAACAGGTAAGCACATTTCTCCTCCCTTTTTCCACACCAGCAGAAGGGAGAAGAGGAATGGAGCTGGATCCCTGGCCAAAGTACTGAGTAGAAGAGTTTAACTCAGTGCTTCTGCCAGAAGTGATGACATCAGGGATTCAGCCCCTCCATCCCAACATGGTAATCCGCCCTTTCTCCATTGAGCTTCATCTTGGAATTAAATTTATTCTGATGCCAAGATAGATGGGCAGGATTATGCCATAACTGGCATATTACCCATGAATATTCAACAGAATTTGGGGAGGGGGGAATGCTTCTCCTGTACTAGATATGCCGCCAAGTATTGACGGGAAATGTTAGTCAAAAGGAATATACAGTCGCCCCTCTATTTTCACAGGGGATACGTTCCGGACCTCCCCGCAAAAATTTGCCCTATTGGTTTGAATGGTGGAACTCAGCCATGGGCGCGTGCCCCATTTTATCCCCATTTGCCGCCCGCGAATGGGCAAGGGACGTGGACTTCAAGTCCGCAAAAATGGAGGAGGAACTGTAATCAGTAGATTAGCAGTACAGTCTATGAGTTCAAAGAAACTTAAATTCAAGTAAATGTGCATACCACTGCAGCATAATGTGACAGACACTCTAGTTGATTAAATGAGAAGTTGGAGAAAAGATATAATCTACAATGGCTAACATTTAATTAGGATTGTTGAAAGAGTCAACTTGCTTATTTTCTGAATCTACATGATAGGTTCTCCTTAGGGCTGCCATAAGTTGAAAATGACTTGAAGGCATATACGCATACGCACACACTTGGGATTTTGGTATGTATTCTAAGAGGGAATTAGGAAAGATCTTGGAGGTGGTCTATCCTCCCAAGAATTGCAGGCATTATTTATCAAAGGTGCCCTTGTTCCTATCAATTAAAGCAGCTGTCTTTAACTTGCTAGGTATCAGGCACAAAAGAAAAATCAATCTTTAAGTGGTTAATTTCCTTCCATCTTGACAACGGCGACAGTGAAATACTTCACTGCTGGAGCAATTGTTGAACTAAGGGACTGCTATTTTGAGATTACATCAAAATCACAGAAGAGCACTTCTCCTGAGCTTTACAAAGACTGTAAACAGAAGTATAATTAATGGATTATCTGCCTTTCATCCATTCAAACAACAAAAAGAATTTACCTGGTTGGCAATTCTAATTATTAAACCAAGTACCCAGTTAAGTTTAACAGTGCTGTGGTCACATCTCACATTCTGCATGCTAACACTATCCTCTAGTGGCCAGACACAATGACTGCATTGCAAAGCTAAAGAAGAGAGGCAGACTGAAAACACTGGCTTTCAGACCACAACTCCTAAAATCCCCCAGAAGCATGGCCACTGGGAGCTCTAGTCCAAAAGTCCCACTACAACTTCAGGAAGATGCAGTACAAAATACACAGACTTTTTGACTTGGTAGGAACGGTGATTCCACAGATACTTTCCATAGAGTTAAAAAGCATTTTATAACATTACAATTATTCAGAGTATTTTGTGCATATAACTATTGTAATCTTTACACATTCTGGTTATTGGGTGGTGCTTAAGAATTAGAGGTAGAGCGCACTTGGCTATTCTACTACGCAGATAAGAAAATAATGGAGTAAATAATGAACTAGATACAAAGAATTTAATGACAAACAAGAGGGGAGTAAAGCTGCTTTCTTGTTTCTTGGTAACCTTGTAATCTTGGAAAGTTAATTGTAGAAATGAAACAGGTTGAAAAATTAAGATATACTTATATGAGAAAATATTAGAAGAGTCATTGATTCAAGAAACTAAAAGTATTTTTATGTTAAAAGGATACAGTACTTATGTATTAATTACTGTTATAATATGACTGAATAAAAATTATTTTAAAAAGGGAGGAGGGAAGAAAAGTATCTTCTACATAGGATTTGGGGTGTGCATGTGTAATGTTTTCTTTTGTGAGGGATACATGTAACAAAAGGAAGGCCAGTCAAGAAAGGCATTTAAATGAGCTTCCTGGGATTTTAGAGGAATTTGTCACTTAGTATAGAATGGCTTAGTGGCTGAGATGCCAATTCTGACGATCAAAAGATTGACAGTTTGAGGCCCGAATGCTGCATGATGGGGTGAGCTCCTGTCATTAGTCCCAGCTTCTGCCAACCTAGCAGTTTGAAAGCCATGCAAATGCAAGTAGATACCATGTTTCCCTGAAAATAAGACACTGTCTTATATTTATTTTTCCTCAAGAAGACACACTATGGCTTATTTTCAGGGGTATGGCTTATTTTTACGATGGGGCAGACGAGGACTGCCCATCTTCTTTACCGCTCCGCACCGGGACACTGCATAGCCATGCCGATCACTATGTCTTATTTTGGGGGTATGGCTTATATTGTGCAAATGCTTAAAAATCCTGCTACGGCTTATTTTATGGGCATGTCTTATTTTCGAGGAAACGGGGTAGATAGTGGGGAGGTAACAGCATTTGGCACAGTCCTAGGACAATGCTGGCTCTTCAGCTTAGAAATGGAGATGAGCGCCGCTTCCTACAGTCAGTTACAATTTCTAAGAATTTATGTCAAGGGAGTACCTTCACCTTTATAGGTGTAAGCCATGGAAACAACCTGGATGACCCATGACAAGTCACACAATCTCAGCTTCAAAAAAACTCCACGATAGGGTCGCCTTAGGATCACGAGTTGGAAATGACCTGAACGCACACAACAGCAGGGTCAAGAATGAGCACGGAAGAAGGACCATTCAGGAAAAGATGTGGATAGCTAGAGCCTAGGCATCAAGGATGAAGGTACTGGGGATGGCATAACTGAGAGTACATGTGGCAAATGGCAGTGATGCAAGAGTGGCAGTGGCAAGGCATGTTGTGCCAGTGCTCAAGCATGTCCAGGAAGAGCATAGCTTTCTTTTTTGAACTATTTTGCCTTCATGCTCCAAGCTCAGAAGGTGGCTGGGCTTATGGAAAGGACATGTTTCAAGGTAATCATTTCACATCTGAGTCCTAGCAATAATAATAATAATAATAATAATAATAATAATAATAATAATAATAATAAACAGATCCCAAGACTCCTGTTAATCTTGGTGCTAGAGGATGGACATCCACAGAGGGAACTGGAGCTTTAAGCAGAGGCTGGATGGCCATCTGTCAATGGGGATGCTTTGATTTAGAATTCCTGCATGGCAGGGGGTTGGACTGGATGGCACTTACGGTCTCTTCCAACTAATTTGTAAGCCGCTCTGATAGCCTTTTGGCTGAAGAGCGGGTTATAAATAAAACATATCATTATATTATTATTATGATTCTATGATTCTATAATACAAACAGAAATGAAACATTTCCAGAAATTCTGAAGGCCATGGTGAGGACAGCATATTTTTGCAGGGAAGAACTGAGGAGGGAGATGGAAATCAGTACTTGTTTGTCTTAAAAAGGTAAAGGTAGGCAGGAACGTCTAGTCGTAACAGACTGGAAGGGCTGGCGTTCAGCTCCATTGCTAAGCCGAAGAGCCAGCGTTGTCCAAGTTGCCAGTGTATGTACCACGGTTCCCAGGATTCCCTCGTTCAAAGCGGTCTCAAACTGGGTTATTTCCACAGTGCATTTCAGACCTAGGAGGCATTAAAGTGCTGGGTCTCAGTTTGTCTTCAAGCCATTTCCAACTTGTGGCGGCCCCAAAGAGAACCGTCTCCATTGTGTTTCCTTGGCATCTTCACTGCCATCTTATGAGGCTGAGACAGTGTGACTTTACCCCAATCGGTGCTAATTTATTTTTTAGTTGTTTTTATTTTTTTGTTTATTTTTCTCCAACTGCCCGAGCTGGGAATCGAATGCGACTCTATGATTCTATCCGTTGTGCCACGCTGGCTGTCAATCCGCTCAACCCATCGCCCCTTTCATATCCCCAAACCGGCGCCAAGAACTGTGCAGCCACAGCCGCAGGACTGGACTACTTCACTGTGCAGAGAAATCACATCACAGATTAGCGTTCTAACGAACCAAGAGGTAACAAGAAACCCCGTGCCCATTAGAGGCGCTGAATCCACTACAGGTGGCCACTACTTTTGGTTCCCTTTCCACAGGCGCCACATGCGGGGCAACGATGTAAGGCAGGAACAGCAGACGCCTCACAAATTTGGTGGAAGGATGCAAAGTGTGGTGTGTTTCTATCAGCCCCGCAACCCCACACACCGCCCCTCAATTGCCTCAGTGAAATCCCTCCGCCTCGCCTATTTTTCCTCTCTTGCCACATTCAATACATTAAGGCCCCTCGCACTTACCTGGTGGTGGTGCCTCCATGCCGAATCTGAGGCTGGGAAACCAGGGCTGGCGAGGGGAGTCTTTGAAGGGAGGAGAGAAAAGTATGCCACCGCACTTTCGTGCTGCCCCTCAGGACACACCGCCTTCCCTCACTTCCTCTCTTTCCCTTGAGGGAGAGAAAAAGCTTTTATTTTTAAATAATTTTAAAAAGGCCAAGCATGTATACATGTATAAATATTAATAACAGGGAGTTGTTATAATTTAAAGGTGACGGCTAGGTGAGCGGGTAAGGGTTATGGTGAATCTGCTAGGTCTGGCCCGATGGCCGTGTGACATCACAAAAGCGCACGACAAGGCAGAAGGTGGGAACGGGTGTTGCGGGCACGCATTGGGCAGATTCAGTCACGCGACGCTCCCTTGAGGCGACCGTTGCTGGGAGTGGAGGAGGCAGCTGCTGCTTCAAGCCCAAGTCGCTTCTCTCTCTGTTGCGCATGCGCAGTGCCTCAGTTAGCTTTTCTGTTGCTCAAGGCTGTCTAAAGTCTACTTTGACTTATGGAGGAGGGTCCTCCAAGTCCTTCTGCCACCAAGGTGGTCAGGCGTCCTCCTTTTCTAGGACACGTCTCTTAAATGTCCTACTTTCGCGGTGCCTCGTCCTCTTGGTAGGATGTCTCCTCATCCTTTCTTGTCATCAACAGCCCTGCTGAGGTCTTGCAGGCTTAGCCTGGAGAAGAGACGGTTAAGAGGCGATACGATGGCCCTGAAGGAGTGTCACACTGAAAATGGAGCAAGCTTGTTTTTTGCTGCTCCAGAGAATAGGACCCAAAGCAATGGATGTAAGTTACAAGGAAAGGCATTCTACATAAACATTAGGAGGAACTATACAGAAATATTATCAGTGTAAGAAGCTTTCATAGAAACAAAGAGTTGGAAGAGACCCTAAGGGCCATCCAGTCCAACCCTCTGCCATGCAGGAAATCTAAATTAAAGCATCTCCAACAGATGGCCATCTAGCCTCTGCTTGAAGACCTCCAAGGAAGGAGACTCCACTACACTCCGAGGGAGTTTGTTCCACTGTCGAACAGCCCTTACCGTCAGGAAGTTCCTCCTAATGTTGAGGTGGAATCTCTTTTCCTGTAACTTGCTTCCATTGCTCAGTATTCTAGTCTCTGGAGAAGCAGAAAACAAGCTTGTTCCATCCTTTGGACATGCTCCAATTCTTCATCCTTTTTGAATTGTGGTGCCCAGAACTGGACACAGGATTATTCCAGGTGGGGTCTGACCAAAGCAGAATACAGTGGCACCATTACTTCCCTTGATTTAGACACTATGCTTCCCCGGTATCACTGTCTTTTCTAATGAGTTGTACCTTCTCGTTATGTGGCCAAAGTATGACAGCCTCAATTTAGTCCTAAGACATGTCTATATAAATATAAATATAATACTTAGCCTTTGCTCTCACCTAATCTTACTGAACAGGAAGCCCAGGGAATGGGTTTAGGAAGGAATGGAGAAACCTAGTCTTATTGCTTTCTGTTTCCCTGATGCAAAACATGAAGACTTCTTGAGAAATCCAGCATTCTCTCATAGATTTATAGAGGCCACAAGGGCCATCCAGTCCAACCCCCTGCCATGCAGAAAATCCATATCAAAGCATCCCGACAGATGGACATCCAGCCTCTGCTTGAAGACCTCCAAGGAAGGAGACTCCACTACACTCCAAGGGAGTGTGTTCCACTGTCGAACAGCCCTTACCGTCAGAAAGTTCCTCCTAATGTTGAGGTGGAATCTCTTTTCCTGCAGATTGGATCCATTGTTCCTGGTCCTGTTCTCTGGAGCAGCAGAAAACAAGCTTGTTCCCTCCTTGATGTGACACCCCTACAAATAATTAAACAGGGCTATCATATCACCTCTTAATCTTCTTTTCTCCCAGCTAAACATTCCCAGCTCCCTAAGTTGTTCCTCATAGGACATGGTTTCCAGACCCTTCACCATTTTAGTCGCCCTCCTTTGGACACGCTCCAGTTTCTCAATGTCCTTTTTGAATTGTGGTGCCCAACAGTGGACACAATATTCCAGGTGGGGCCTGACCAAAGCAGAATACAATGGCACTATTACTTCTCTTGATCTAGACACTATACTTTTATTGATGCAGCCTAAAATTGCATTGGCCTTTTTAGCTGCCGCATTGCATTGTTGACTCATGTTCAACTTGTGGTCTACTTGGACTCCTACATTCCTTTCACACGTAGTTTCATTCAGCCAGGTGTCCCCCATCCTATATCTGTGCATTTCATTTTTCTGCACTAAGTGCAGTACCTTACATTTCTCTGTGTTGAATTTCATTTTGTTAGCTTTGGCCCAGCTTTCTAGTCTATTCAGGTCATTTGAATTTTGATTCTGTCCTCTGGAGTATTAGCTGTTCCTCCTAATTTGCTGTCATCTGCAAATTTGATAAGTATGCTCCAATTTTGTCATCCAGGTCATTGATAAAGATGTTGAATAGCACTGGGCCCAGGACAGAGCCCTGTGGGACTCCACTGGTCACTTCTCTCCAGGATGAAAAAGTGCCACTGTTGAGCACCCTTTGGGTTCGGCCGGTCAACCAGTTACAAATCCATGTAACAGTTACTTTGTCTAGTCCACATTTTACAAGCTTGTTTGCAAGAATGTCATGGGAAACTTTGTCAAAGGTCTTACTGAAATCAAGATATACTATATCCACAGCATTCCCTTCATTTAACAAGCTGGTTACTTTATCAAAGAAAGAGATCTGATTTGTCTGGCATGACTTGTTTCTCTGAAACCCATGTTGACGTTTTGTGATAATGTAATTGCCTTCTAGATGTTCACAGACTCTCTGTTTAATTATCTGCTCTAGAATCTTTCCTGGTATTGATGTCAGACTAACTGGACGATAATTGTTGGGATCCTCTTTTTCCCCTTTTTGAAGATGGGAATAACGCTTGCGCTCCTCCAGTCAGCTGGGACTTCTCCTGTTCTCCAGGAGCTCTCAAATATTACTGCCAATAGCTCCGATATTACATTTGCCAGTTCTTTTAATACCCTTGGATGGAGTTCATCTGGTCCCGGAGACTTAAATTCATTTAGATTAATAAGGTGTTCCTCTACTATCTCTTTACTCATTCTGTGCTGAAATTCCCCTATTCTGTCTTCTGCTCCATTATCCTCAGGTTGAGCACCCTTTGCCTTTTCTGAGAAGACTGAGGCAAAGAAGGTGTTTAGTAATTCTGCCTTTTGTCTGTCTTCTGTTAGCATTTTGCCATCTTCTCCACGCAGTGGCCCTACCGTTTCCTTCTTCTTCCTTTTGCTGCGGACATATCCAAAAAAGCCCTTTTTATTGTTCTTAACCTCTCTAGCAAGCCTGAGTTCATTCTGCACTTTAGCTTTTTTGACTTTACCCCTACACATGCCTGCTATTTCTTTGAATTCCTTTTTTGTGATTTCCCCCTTTTTCCATTTCTTATACATCTTCCGTTTCAAACTTAGCTCGGTTGAAAGTTCTTTAGTCATCCATCCTGGTTTCTTGAGACACCTCCCGTTTTTCTTTCTCACTGGAACTGTTTGAAATTGTGCCTTCAGTATCTCCCTTTTGAGAAAGTCCCATCCGTCCTGAACTCCTTTATCTTTCAGTATTTCTGACCATGGAATTGCCCTCAATACTTCTCTAAGTTTACTGAAATCCGCTCTCCTAAAGTCTAGGATGCGTGTCTGACTATGCCTGGCTTCTCCTTTCCACTGTATTACAAACTCCAGGAGAACATGGTCACTTCCACCTAAGGATCCCACCACTTGCACCCCATTAACCAAGTCATCCTTGTTGGTTAGGATCAGATCAAAATAGCTGACCCCCTTGTTGCCTCTTCCACCTTTTGGACCATGAAACTGTCTTCGCGGCAAGTGAGGAATTTGCTAGACCTTAAGGATTTGGCTGAGTTTGACTTCCAACAAATATCAGGATAGTTGAAGTCACCCATCACTACTACATATCTCCTTTCTGAGTGTGTGGTCATCTGTTCTAGAAAGATATCATCCAATTCCTCAGTCTGACTTGGGGGTCTGTAGTAGACTCCCACCGTAACATCCTTGTTGTTTCCCTCCCCTTTGATTCTTATCCAGATGCTCTCCACCTGGCTTCCATGATTGATGTCCAGGATCTCTTCACTGGTGTAGATATCTCTGACATATAGTGCTATTCCTCCTCCTTTCCTGTTTGGCCTATTTCTCTTGAAAAGGTTATACCCCTCTATTTCCACATTCCTATTATGAGACTCATCCCACCAGATTTCAGCGATGCCTATTATATCATATTTGCTTTGTTGTACTAGGAGTTTGAGTTCATCTTGCTTATTTCCCATGCTCTGTGCATTAGTGTAGAGACATCGCAGACCATTGGTCCCCTTTGCTTCCTGCCTGTGCAAGTTTTTTTGCCTCCCAAGGTTGGGTCCTTGCACTATTTTTCTTGTTTCCTCTTTGTCAGTTTGACTATTTTCACCATTCCTTTCACTTCTTTAATATTGTCTCCCTTCCCCACGGAACTCAGTTTAAAGCCCTCCTGATCACGTTCTTGAGACTGTTGGCAAAAACATTTCTTCCAACTGGCGTGAGATGCAACCCGTCTGTTTGCAAGAAGTCCCTCCTCATGGAACCGCAGCCCATGACTGAAGAATCCAAACCATTCTTGGCGGCACCATCTGCGGAGCCAGTTGTTCACATCTGCTATTTTCCTCTCCCTTCCTGGACCATGCCCTTCAACTGGCAGAAGAGATGAGTTGACAATCTGTGCATCCATTTCTTTCAGCTTCCTACCAAGAGCCTCGTAATGCCTTCTGAGATTCTGTAGGCTGTGTCTTGCAGTATCATTGGTTCCCAAGTGGACCAAAAGGAAGGGGTATTGGTCAGTAGGCTTGACCAGTCTTGTCAGCCTCTCTGTCACATCACGGATCTTTGCCCCAGGGAGACAACGCACATCTGGAGACATCATGTCAGGCCTACAAATCATTTCTTCTCTACCCCTCAGCAAGGAGTCCCCCACTATGACCACATGCCTCCTCCGAGGTTTAGCAGCGGATGTTCCCTTGGGCGGGACTCTCAGGCTCTCCTGCTCTGTCCCTGAAGTCTGTCCATGCTGCTCTTCTTCATCCACCTTGATAAGGGAAAGAGCTTCGAATCGATTCTCTAGCTGCAAGCTCCCCGAACAATCCCTTCTTGGCCTACTTCTCTGTGTGACATTCCTCCAGTTGTCTGCCTCCTGTGACCTCCTCGGCTCCAGCATCTTCCTCTGCGTGGTATCCATCCAGGATTGTTAGTTCTGTTGTGTACAGGAAATCCTCCTGCTCCCTAATATGCTGAAGTGTAGCTAATCTGTACTACAACTGCTGCACTTTCTCCTCCAAGAGGGCTACCAACTTGCCCTTGGGGCATGTGAAGTTCTCCACTTCTTTAGGCAAGAAGACAAACATCCCACAAGTGTTGCAGGTGACCGCAGTGGTTCCGTCAGTTTCCATACTGAAAAGACTTAGGAAATTACTGGAACAAGACTGTGGGCTTCCTCCTAAAAAAAAAAGAAATCCTCCAGAAAACACCACCATTAAAGCCCTTGATGTTTCAACAATTTCTGGCAGTGAGCTCAATCAACTCTGCCTCTGCTGTAGATCTCCTGGATAATGGTGCGCGGCTCTGGGAGCAATGATATAGAGCTAGTCTGCCAGCTCTGCCCCCAGTGACTGAGATGACTCACTGAAGCTCCACCCCCTCTGCAACAAGCACACTCTCCCTAGAGTTTCTTTTTTTAAAATGTATCCTACCTACATAGGATCCTGTGGCCTCACAAAGGAAGGAGGCATGCTGGATTCCAAGGAAACATCATCTTTGAATTGCAAATGGACACTAAATTTCTTTGATCTTGAATAACTACCAGTGACCACATGGCCCACCTGCAGATGGCCCTCCCTGCCATCTGAACTAAGACCAGAAACAGAAAATGCAGACCTGTGACTAACATCAATTTTTTTCTCCTGTTTGCCTGATATGACTTCAAAAGCTTGCAACATGTAATTATGCATTTTGGTTGTCCCAATAAAGGTATCAGTTTGGATGTTATTTGAATTTGTTCAGTGTATAATTCAGTTTGGATGTTATTTGAATTTGTTCAGTGTATAATATCTTACCTTTGCTGGTATCTTTTGAAGACTTAAGTCTACTTCCTCAGATGCATTAGATGTATTTGATCAGATGTACAGCTGGCCCTTCTTATACCCGATTCAAGCATCCACTGTTTGAAAATGTTCAAAAAAAGTATAAATTTCAAAGATCAAACCTTGATTTTTCACTTTTTATAAGGGACACCATTTTGCTATGTCATTATATTTAATGGTACTTGAGCATCCACGGATTTTGTTATCCACAGGGGATCTTGGAACCAAACCCAAGCGTATAACAAGTGTCTATTGTATTTGCTTTAATGACACTGTTTTATGATGTACCCCTTTAAAATGTGGTGCTGGAGAAGAGTTCTATAGATATCAGAAGTCAAATGAATGGATCTTAGAGCAAATCAAGCATGAACTCTTCCTAGAAGCCACAATGACTAAACCGAGGCTGTCTTATTTTGTACACATCATAAAATGATGTGACTCATTAGAGAAGATGTTGCTGCTTGGAGAGGTGTAAGAGGAAGATTGCATTACAGATGGATAGACTCCGTCAATGAAGCCAGAGCCCTGAGTTTGCAAGACTTGAACAAGGCAGGTCTTGATGACCAAGAATCTTGGAGGCCTTTCACTCCCAGAATCGCCATAAGTCAAAGTCAGCTTGACAGCAAATAACAACAAATGGTGTATGCCCCTTGGGGAGGGGGCTCATTTACAAGTAGAAATGTGTAGAATAAATGAGTAAAGAAGGCAGTACAGCATTGACTGGAGATTAGGGTCATTGGTATCTTCTGGTGAGATAAGACAATACTCCAGATGAAGGGACCTGCTGATCTTTCACATAAAGAGACATGGTTGGGGAATCACACTTGTTTTACCAGCCATAATTAAAACACAAGTTGTCTCTTCCAGTAAAGTCGTATCTGTCATGAAGTCCAGGGCATACTGTAAAGTGAACAACAAATTGCAAGTAACTTCACAGTATTCTTTGTAAATATATGCACATGTGTATTAAGACAATATGTCCTTCAGTGGCATTTTAAGTATGTTATCTTTTTAAAATTTTACTGAGTTGCTAAAATGGTAATGGTAGAATTCAGAAACTCAATGTGACATCCTTTCAAGTATTTAAAAAGGGCTATCATATCACTTCTTAACCTTCTCTTCTCCATGCTAAACATCCCCAGCTCCCTGAGTCATTCCTCATGTCTGAGGAAGTAAGCCAAGTCTATGAAATCTAACGCTACAACTTCTTTTGCTGTTTGAAAGGTACTGCAAGATCCCTTTGCAACTCACCAGGCATTGCATATTATTTCTCAAAAGTAACATTTTCAGTGTTTCTATGGCATCCTTGGTCCATAGGCTCACAGCATAAGAAAATAATAAATTTACAATTCAACCAAAGCATATCCCCATAGATCTAGATGTGACTGTCATTGATAAAATTAATAAGAGGAAACCATGTTGAAAAGAAGCTGATTGTTACTTTCTTGTTCTGGAGCAGAATGTTAGCTTTTCCATTAGTGCTACAGTATTTCACTTTTTTTAATACCAGGATTCATTCAAGAGGTACTTGTTTGTTCCAAGCCAAGTTATCAGTCATGCAGCAAATATATATATATATATATATATATAGAGAGAGAGAGAGAGAGAGAGTAATTTTTAAAATGATTTAATGCCTCACAGTTGTTACAAAATATGGAGAGAAGACCCATTTTGAGGTCAATGAGAATAAGTCTTATGCAGTTACTTCACTACCTTACAGGAGGGCTGATACTTGATGCCACTTGTCAGAACAAAGACGGGGAACTCCTAGTGCCAGATGAAATACACAGGTGTTGCCTGTCTGGCTTAAAAGTTGCTTCTGCTGTACATTGTGAGAACTCATGGCATGCAAGTGTGATCTGATTTGTAGCCCCAGGAACCCAGTGTAGGGAATTATACCTTTGGTTTTAACCCCATCTAGGCCCTTTGTCTTGCTCCTTATTTGAGTATGGCTCCCAAACCAGGGTGACAAAGTTCAGTCGTGGGCCCAACCTGTTTTCTGCAGCACCCTTTAGCCCTTTCAACAAAGTTTTTGCTTTCAAAGAAAAACAAACTTCCACAACTTCATCCCAACCATCTAAAATAAGATCCAGCTGTAGAAACCCATAGACAAACATATCACTTTGCTGCCACATTTTGGCCAGACATGTAGACCAGCAGAGGGATGAAATTTAGTTCCTGATGTAGTTGTTCCCCCTACTGTAAACTTAATAAAACAGAAAATGAACCTCCAAGATTCCTCACCCATGTGTTTAGATTTCCTCCTGTTTGAAATACACTCATTCTTAGGTTGATATTGTGAAAGCATATGGAGACATATGAATCACAGTCATAATATTAAAGGCACTCTAATCATCAACAAAGTATTGCCAGTTTCTAAGATTAGTTCACAGAAACTCCTTTAGTTGAATCTGAAGAGTACTGTTATTGATCACCGTCCTGAAACATAACAAACGAAAGCTCCCAACTTAACTATTTTCAAGATTAATAGAATAAGATAAGGAAAACCAAGGGTTTTATGGAAAATCTAATATAGGTTGGGAATGTGAAATAATTTGTTGTTGTTAACTGCCCTCGTGTCAATCCCGACCCTAGTGATCCTCTGGATGAGACATCTCCAAGGCTGTCTTCCAATGTCCTGCTTAGTTCTTGCAAACTCATACCCATGGCCTCCCTAATATTTAATTTAAATAAATAAATAAATAAATAAATAATAGCATCCATCTATCTAGCATGCAGCCTTCCTCTCTATTTCCCTCCACCTTTCCTAGCATTGTTGTTGTTTTTTTCCAACAAGTCATGGCTTCTTATGATATGTCCAAAGTACAACAGCCTAAGTTTTGTCATCTTGGCTTCCAGGGAGATTTCTGGATTGATCTGATCTATCACCCATTTGTCTGTCTTTTTGGCTGTCCATGGGATCCTCAGCACTCTTCTTCAGCACCATATCTCAAATGAATGGATTCTCTTCCTATCTTGCATCTTCATTATCCAGCTCTCACATCCATACATGGTTAACAGGGAACACAATAGCTTGTATGATTCTGACTTTCATATATCCAAGAATACAGGCCTTGATTACAAACTTCTAATCTTAGAACAAAGCACATTAAGTGGGGAAAGAAATGAACAAAATGGAGCAAGCAATGATTAGCTGATGTTTTAAGGCAGGTCTTGATGTAACAACATCTGGATGTGAAGGGCAGGCAGAGGATGGGAGAGGAAATTAAGATTGGTTTCTACTTGAGTTCAGTAAGCCAAAAAGGGAAACAATTTCTCTCTGCCCACCCTGGTCTTTTGGCAGTGCAACTTCCAGCCATTTTCCTTTCAGATTTCCTTTTCTCCCTGGAATGGCCTTTCAGCATTCTCTATTTTGGCTTCCATGTTTTTCTTCTTCTTGAAGCACCCTTGCCCATTCACAAGCTTGACTAATATATTCCAGTTTCTCTCCCAAAAGTTTAGTCCAAAGGAACTGTTTTCCCCTTCTTGTAGTTTTTTGTTTACTTTATTCTTTTAACCCTACTGAGAACAGCAGCAACTATTCTATAAAAAGAAGCAAAATATACAAGCAAAATGGCTAAGATTTCATTCCTCCATAGGCTCAATTTCTTTTCTCCCCATAAGGTAAGATATGCTTTTGGCAGCTCAAGTCAGACTGCACTCTAGCTACATTTATTTACAAAAAAGATCAATTATATGCACTCTGGAAAAAGTAAGAACTTCATGCAATAATCTTCAGAGTAAATGTTTATTATTCAATATGTATCATTTATTATTAAAATATGTTTATCCTGCCTGTTTATCATGAGATCTCAGGGCAGCAAACATAAAAAATGAACAATTTACCCATATTGGGAGGAAGCACAAATCAAACAAACAGTTTTAAAAAATGTAAAAAATTTAAACGATATCAAATTAAAATATAAAATTTAAATGAAGTAAGAGCATCTTAAAACATTTCAAAGAAATGAAAATGTAAGTGATAGGTATGTATATATAGTAAGTAGATAATATAAAGTGTAGGAAATGGAAATGTAAGAAAGATATGTGCTATATATATCTCTCTCTGTGTTGTTTTAAGCTCAATAACATTTTTTGGGGGGCAAACATTTCAAAGAAATTAAAAGAGCTTTAAAAGGCTAGAAGCTACACCATGCCCATGCTTAAAAGAAAATTAGGTGCCAAAGTTTTTAATAAAGTCATGTTTTGACCTGGTACTGAAAAGAAACCAATGTTGGTGCCAGTTAGGACCCCAATGAGTGGGGTGCCACAGCTGAGAATGCCTTTCTCATATCCACCATTACAATGTCGCAGCTTGAGGGACACACAGATCTCAAATCTTATACAGAGAGGGGTGTTTCTGTAAGTATTGAGATCCTAAGAAATTTAAGATTTTGAATATCATCGCCAGGACCTTGAATTGAGACTCGAAGTGAATTGGCAGTCAATGCAATTTTTTAAGACCAGTGTTATGTGTTGTCTACATTGCACCACTGTCAATCTTGTTGCAACATTTTGCAGTATTTATTATTATTTTATTTATTTATTTCCAAGCTTTATATCCCACCTTTCTCCTGCAGTGGGATTCAAGGCGGGTTACAATATATTAAAAAACAAACAAACAATGTCAAAACATTGAATACAGAAGTTAAAAATAAACACTAAACAACTAAACATAGATAAAAACAGCCTAGTTCAAAACAACAATAATCACAGAACATTTAATGATCCTAGCTCTACTTTTCAAATCATCTTCAAGAGCAGCCCCATGTAGAGCACATTACAGTAGTCTAATTGGGAAGCTATCAGCGTATGGACTACTGTGGCTAAGTTATCTCTATTCAGGAAAGGCCAGAACTGGTGCAAAGCACTCCAAACCATGGAATCCACTTGGACCTGTAGTAAGAAAGATGAAGTACACACAAGCAAGCATCTTCTCCTAAGGACATTTACTTAGGGTTGTAATAACCTAGCTGTGACTAACCTCTTCTGAGGGGAGGGGGCTGCCAAAATTAACTATCTGGTATATACATTAATGTCACATTTCTTTTTGTTTTGCTTTTCAAATGAACCCGATTCCAAGCATTCAAACTACTGTAATGAACTTGAACTATAGTTTCCATTATCTCCTCCATTAAAGGAGGCTATAACCATTTGTAATTATACCAGTTCTTGCAAGAAAGACCTAGTTTTCCTCACTTCAAATCATAGGTCCTTAGAAGAAAACTCCCCCTCCAAAAAAATAATAATGTTGCAATGTGTATAGTATGAGCATAAGACATTGAAGCATGTCACCTTTTTTAAATAAAACATCAAACACTGAATTGTGAAGTCAAAGGCTTTCATAGCCAGCATCCATACTTTTTTTGAAAATCTCTGAAGATGCCATCCACAGATGGTGGTGAAACGTCAAAAACAAACTCTTCTAGAACATGGCCACATAGCCCGAAAAACCCACAAAAACACACTGAATTGTGCATGTCTATCCATAGTATTAAGATGTTCCATGTCAAATGATACAGGAGTTAGGCTGCATTTCTGTACTCCTTTACCTGTCAGTGAGGTCCACACTGGCCAAATAAAGTGGCTTCTAACTGCTTTGAAGATGGGGTGTTTAGATGACACAAAGCAAAACGAGGTGGAAAGCAAAACCAAGTCTCACTCTGGGGCTAAAAACTGGAGCAAAAAGAATACTCCAGGTTATTCTGACTCAAGGCAGAAAATATGCTTCTCTGCATTGGCATATGTGCATGCATAATGGGGACAAGAAAATAACCACGCACCGGAGCTTGATGCTATATGGTGCGGATAGTGCATGGGTGTTTGCCCCGCCTTGGAAGCAGTGTTGTTTGGAAGCTCATGGCATTTTTAATATTGTTAGCTAGCTGTTCCCAGACTTTGGGACTCTCTCCCCCTATTTGTTGTTTGCTTCCATCAGCAAGTGAAAACTTTTCTATTATAACTCTTTTAGGAACCCGCTGCAAGGGCTTTTTTGTGTGCTTTCCCACTGATTTTTATCTTTTGCCTTTTTATTTGATTTAAACAGTTTTAACTCTATGAATAGTTTGGTTGCATTCTAACAAATTTTTGTATGTTATAATCTTTATCTAATCTTTGTGAAATGTCTTCAGTTCATTTTGAGGTGGGATGTAAATGAGCTAATAATAATAGCAATACTGGTAATAATAACCATAGCAGAAAATACAATCAGAACGCAATGGCGGCAACACGTCCCTTCGTCACAGCTGTGAATCCTACTTCATATTCCCAATGCCAACGATGCATCAGCCAATTCACAATTCTCAGTTCAAAACTGGCAATTCAGATTTCCAAACAGGGTTTCCTCTTTCCTCCCCAGAGCTGAACAGTGTTCTTTTCTGAATGAATGAAGGATTCTGATTACAGGCCATCAGGAAAACACACCTCCAGTGATTAAGGTCATTAAGGTTCCTTCATTAAGAATCTGGATGACCCACTGAGGAATTACACTAATAGCAAGTCCTTTCTGATCTGCTAACAAGGCATAAACCCAAGCACTGCATGGTGGCTCAGCATCTGTAACACAACAGAAGGGTTATGTCCTAGAATTACACTGAACACAAGAAAATAGATTGTTGCATAGCCAGTCTATTGTGTGCCAGCATCTTCTTTAGTCAAAAGCATTTGTTGAAATCAACAGTATCACAGCTCTTGAAATGAAAAATCATCAGCTATCAACTCTAAAACATCTCATCTCCTGAAATTCCAACGGCCTGGATTTAATTCAGTTTGAAAACTTTGTTTGGACTTAGAAATGGGTCATGAGAAAACGTAGCTGAGTTTTCCGTTCATATCATCAAAGAGGTAAAGTACAACAGTAACACCTTTGTCAACAAATACTAATCACAACAGTAGTTATGAAAATATCATATATTTACTGATAATCTTTGAAGTATAATCTTCAAAACCAGATTTTAATGCCTATTGCCTTAAGGCTATACACAAGTGGTTTTGATTGCACTACCTTAGTAATTCATACTGTTTGCTCATATTAAGGTATACTGCATTCTAAGGTATAATGGATTTTAAGGACAATATTTACATATTTTAAACAGATGCAAAGGCATTGCTGAAGAAAGTGTGAAGACATGTGGTAATGTAGTAACAGTGCAAACACCAATCACATTTACATATGGAGATTTCAATAGATTGTACAATGCATTTTCCTGCTGAGTACTGCTTCATGCTGTCTTACCAAAGGCTAAAGAACTGCTGGAGTTGTGTTGTACATTTAAAAAGAGGCTGAGAGGTTCAGGACTTTAATTAGTAGGTTAGACTGCTTTTTTTTAACCCACTTTTATCCAGCCTTTCCTTCAACACTGTCAGGATGGCATTTGTCATTTCTCATGTTATGTTTTCCCTTACAATCCTGCGAGTGAGCTATTTACTTTTTTACAAACTGTTTTTATAAATATAGCAAATTCTAAAACAATTGATTCTACATAACTTAAAAAACCAGAATTATCTTCCATAGTCCATATTACATTCCATATCACATTATATATGTCACAATCCTTATTATGTTATACTTAATTTACTTCCTAAAGTCGTCCCAGTAACTAGTCCTATAAAATATATCAGCTCCTTGTCTTATTCTCCATCCTACAAAAAAAGACAATATATATCATACACAAATGAATACATTTTACAACATTAACAAATCAGCAATTTTTTTGGAAGATCTCTTGGAGTCCACAAGCTTCCATATTTTTTCCTGTCTCTGCTTTCTATCCCTTAGCCCAATTCTGAGTACAAACTTTTATTACAGGTGACCATTCCCCCTCTGTTTAGTATCTTAATTGTTCAAAATAGTTGTTAATTTGTTGATTTCTATCATCTCTAATACTTTTATTAACCAGTCATCTAAACTCAATAGGCCTTTGTTTTTCCAATATGAGCTAATATCAGTCTTGATACTGTTATCATGTACAACAAAATACACCAATGCTTTCTTTACATTTATGTTGGAATTTTATTTAACATGTTCAATAAATAAATTTCTGGCCTGAGTGAGCTATTTGCTAGTCCAGCAAGATACAATGAATTTCAACCCACTATCTGGACCCATGTCTCACTTGCTAACTACTATACAACACCAGCTCTTTGCTGAAAGTGAGCAATTTGAGAATAATTGTCCTACTCCCTGCAGCTGGTTAGGAAGTACCTACTCACCTGCTGCACCTTTGTAATTAGCTTCACAAATCTGAATTGAAGGTTAATGATTTAAATGATCCTGTGCAAATGAAAACCTGCATAGCCTCAATATTTTAAATCCTCTTTAAAAACCGAAAATCTTGTATGTTTGGCACATCAAAAAATGTTGTTTGGGGTATATCCAACAACATTACACATTTTAGAAAGAAAGTGTCTACCTCAACTATGTGCTGGTGATACAAACAATGCTTATTTGTGGGATATGAAGTAGCCATGTTCAGTGGTTATGAAAATATGTGGTTGTGAGATGGTAGTTTAGTTAATTCTATGGTTAAAAGCCAACAAATAGTAAGGATAGCTTGGAAGAGCTTATCCCCTTTGCATCTAGATGATCTTCCTGTGTTCTACAGCAGATACCAAAGAAGCTCCTCAACAATCCCAAGAAACTATATTTTGAAGTTGTGCAGGGATCTGTGTGGGAATCAGTAAACCAAAGTAATGGGAGACAAGATTATGAGTGAGGGAAAAGGGAAAGAAAGAGAAGTCGTTTGGGTGGATGAAAAATTATTTTTCAGAAAGAAAAATAAACCAAGAACAACAAGGTAGGAGGTATTCAATCATAAATGACATTTTTCACCTTCATTTTGGTAATGCTTTTAGTGCAGAAATTTGACTTAATTTTCAATGGCAATTTAACAAAGTTTACCCCTTCTAGCAAAAATACAACTATATTCTATTTTAGCTTATCAATAGCTAACTAAGCACATTAACACTTTTTACTAGTAATTTGCTCTCTTTGTACAGCTGCTCACTAAAGACTGAAGTGCAATTAAATAAAAAATTTGTATTTCTAAATATCTTCAAGGTATTTGGAGCATGTCATTTTGTTCCCAGTTTCATGATCTTTGCAGGAATTTGTCTCCCATCATATATCTACCTATATCCTATGATCTGACTAAAATTAATTTAAAGTGATTTGCATTTGTCCTAACTAGCTCAAGTTGCCCCTCCATACCCTATTCACCTATACATGCGTCTCATTTCATCATTTTCAAGAACAGTTTCTTCATATCCAGTCTAAACTTGTTTCTTCAGCAAGCTTAGTGAATACTTTGCAAGAACATAGTTATTATTTCTGGGTATTTAAAGTTATACAAGGTGCAATGAAGTCAGACCAAAAAATCATGCTGATTGGTGTCTTCCATAAATGGCATGATAAATCAAGTTAAAGGTGTAACGGAAAAAGTGGGAAGGTTAATTTACAGACAGAAAAATGTGACCCTACATGGATACAGAATTACAAACATTCAGCATGCATGTTTTCCAGTATTTCTAATCCAACCTTTTTCTGCTGCAAATCTGTACTTTGTAAATTTTCTTTAGCATTTAATGTACTTAAAACATTTCAGATTTGTTTTACTGTCACAAATATGTGAGGGCAGTAGTATGCTTCCGCAGATAAGCAACCTAAACTGAAAGAAACAGACTTGATTCAACAAATGTAAAAAATTTCTCAACCCTCCTAGAAACTTTATCATAAGAATGGTCAATTTAAAGTGTATCCCCTACATGTGATGTTAGCCATTTTTTTGTGAATCTGTATTAAAATCCCTAACCTAGTTCTTTCAAACTCCTGACACCACAGGGTCTGCTAATGTAACATCAGAGGCAAAGATCTTGGGTATTCTTTGACAAAGGGACTTCTACAACTCATAAAGGCATACCTTGAAGAGCCCTGGATTGACTGTAGACAGAATTTTTACAAAATGAATTTCCCAAATATGTCCGACAACAAATTACCAGTTTTTAATATGCCCTTTCAAAACCACTCCCTTCCCGTTAGTACTGTACCATCTCATCCCATGTGATGTGCTAACCATCATGAATCTCATCCACATTACACCTATAACTCAAGTGCTTGAACATGTTGTATACAAGGAAGGATGGGAAAATTCTGTAGCCCTCCAGACACTGTTGAACTGCAATGCCAAGCAGCTCTAAGCAGCATAGCCAATGCTGAGGAAAACTAGGAGTTACCATTCAATATAATTTAGAGAGTTACATGGTTTTTATCCCTGTGTCTATTGCTGTACAGTGTCCTGAAGCCTCTGTGAAAATGGCTGGATGGCTAGAATGCATATGGCAAAGATCTTGGAGATAACACATCAAAGATGAGCAATGACTCTTTGTGGCACCTATTTTGTGACTGTGTTTGCTCCCCAAATTTTGTTACGTTTCATCATATTATGAGCACATCTATTCCACTTCAAATAAAAATGTCCAACCACTTCTCTAGAACTTATGGATACATTAGGACACCAACAGGATTCTGTCCACATATAAACACACTTTAGAAAGTAAACACAAAGGACTAAACTCAATTGTTAGAGTAAACTCTTACAATCAATGGATATTGCATACATATTGAGTTCTATAAATAAATTAATTAAATTGGTTTACTGTAGTTGGATTCAGCCCAAATATTTTGGGGATATAATTGTCCTTTGCATCTTCTATTTTAAAGTCAGTCTGGTCCACCAGACCAGGCCTTAAATGTTATTACTATATATCAAAATACTGAAGGCTGCAAAGTGCTATTTCAACCACCCTGCCACAGTCATCCAGCCTAGACAGCCAGCACAGAAAGCAACGCAGAGCATGTGGAATACCATATGATTTCACTAATAGCCGACTAGAATAAATAAGGTCGTGCATCAATACACTGAAGAACTAAAAGAACTAATACTACACTGCACTGTGATCTGTTGGAACTTTCTGCCTCTCCTCCTACTCAAAGTTTTGTATCAAGAGTAGCTAAACTTGTTTTGTAAGATTATGAATCTTCTGGGGAGCCTGGATTATAGCTATAAGGCAGTTTAAATCACTATATTTGCATGTGTACCAATGGCATATGCATTTGCAAGGGACCTTAGAATATAAAGCAACATTTATGCCATTGATTCCCTCAGACTGGGAGACCTGCCGTTCCTACCCTTGTAAAGTGTTGATTTAAGATCATAAATATATCTTCTATCTCTGCATAACCTCTGATAGAGTAATTGCTGCTCTGTAAAATGTAGGTGGCAAAAAACACCAAATTCAGTGTAAAAGCATGTGTTCAGGAGAAATTTTAATTTATACAGGTTACTATTACACTTCCTAGAAGGTCCCACCACCAGAGTTGAATGAAAGACACAGATTATCAAGTCACTCTGTCAGTGCAGAGAATAATCTGTTCCAGCTAATTCCAATTCTCTTCTCTCTTTTTATACTTTGAAAAAAAACGGCATGAAGAATGGCACATGTCTCTTAAGTCTCTCTCATCTACTATGCAATTATAGTACTTTAGTACCACTTTAATCACCATGGTTCCATGGTATGGAATCCTGGGATTTTCTGAGGTATTTAGAATTCTCTCCCAAAGAATAATACTTGTCTGAGTTACAACCTTGGGATTCCATAGGATTCAATCAAGGTCATTAAAATGACATCAAACTGCACTAAATGTGCAATGTGAAGGGGCCTTAGTAGGAAACAACTTCTGAAACACGTAGATTCAAATATGTTCCATTTTCCAGGGCTTTGCATTCCATATAACACTGCACAAATGCATCTGCCCATTTCAAAATCGCTTTCTTTTGCAGTTTTTCAGGAGCAACTTCAGGTTTACTAATTAATTTTCCATGCTCTGTCATTTCCTCCTCTTTAGGAGCCTATCTTGTTCCATAATTTCTTCCTCTTGGGAGGCCTATCCTGTCCTCCTTTCTTAGCTTGCACTGTCCATGCAATTTTAATGGTAAGACTCATATTACTTGCATTCTGCTGCAAACGTAGCATTATGTTACTTCCCAAGATGTGGACAGGTCATTACTCCAGTTTCCTGAGCCTTGGACAAAGTCTTCTGCTTTGTGGAGGGCCAATAAGGAGACTCACAGACAGGGGATGCCTGTATCAGATACAACCTGAAACATTGTGTCTTTGGATATCTCTCAGGGCTAGCAGGACATGCAATAGGAGTACAGTGCGCTCGCGTCATACGCGGGTGCACTTTACGCAGACTTGAGCTTACGCGCTCAAGCCGCGTGGTGCACGCGGGGCGGCGCATCCCATTCAATTGAATGGGCGTGCGCGCTCGTTGCGCCACGCGCCGCCATGCACGAGCCCCATTGTTTCCAATGGGGCTTGAGCATAGGCGGAATTCACCTTATGCAGAGGGATCCATAACGGATCCCCGCGTAAGGCGAGGGCCAACTGTATAAGTATTGGGTTTTTTTCCCCTTTCTTTCTTTTGGCACTGTTCTCACTACATAAGGAGCTTTAACCAGCATTAAGAATTGGAAAGGAGACAGTAGGTTTCTACAGCTTCAAACTGAGCACTAACCCCACAGAAGCACAATATTGCATGATTCCACTTTGTCTTATGCACATAAGTCATCAAGATATCATTCTGAATGCACAAACTGGCTGAGAAGAGTCATGCCAATAAACATGCAACACAATCTCTTTAAGTATGTAAGAGCATTAAACAGCTCCCCCATTGTTCACTGCAGCGCAGCAGGTTTGAGGACATCACCAAAATCCAAATACTGTTAATGAAAAATGTCAGAAATTAGTCTTAACAGTAGTATCTTTCAGACCTACTCTCCCCCTGATTTTGCTTTTCCTCATTTACAACCTGGAATGGAAATTGATTTAATTGACATTGCCACCACTTGACATACACATGATACCAGTGTGAAGGCAAAAAATATTTTTAGTGTGGATCAAAAGACTTCTGTGAAAGCTTATGCGAGGCACTTTTGGTGAGATGTATCCACTACCACCCATATTACCACTATAATTTAACTCAAGTAGCTACCACCCACGATAGTCTACGTATTAACATGAGTTGCTTACAGACTTTGACAGAACCTTGCATTTAAGTAAAATGTTACTTAAAATGGCCTACAATTTTGGCAACTGCAATTTAGCACAATGGCAAGAAGCATTTTGAATACATTAACAAATAATAGTGTTCTAGAAATGCTTCATACCGATCTGATCTTCAATAAATGCTGCAGCTTGGACTTGTTTCTTGTTTGAGGATACTCTAGAAAGCAAGATATCAATTTCTCCATCTCTGAGGAGAACATCTAGCCATTAAATATATTAAATGAAAGTGAGTATGAGTAAAAAGTTGAAGCTTTTGCTTTGAAAGCTCCCAAAGATTTTAGAAGTGCTGTGCATTGAAATCATTTATTCCTCCTGTGCTGAAAGCTGTGTTCAAGATTAAATTTCAGTTGCTCTGAATTGTAGATTCAACCATCCCTGCTGACAGTGAACTATTTATTCAAGCTTAAGAAAAAGAAATTTTGAAAGTAAGTTTTCAGTAAGAATCTTTAAGTAAACCACTGATGCAAGAAGATCCTAAGGCAAATATTAACACGAGGTTTATTTAATTTAAAAACTGGAGACAAAGTATGCAACAGATACAACTTCCACAGGTAGATGTAAGCAGTCACATTCGTCTGAGTGGAACAGAATCAAAGCAGTTGACTGGCCTCTGCCCCCAATACAGTATGTGTTATTCAGGAAGGCTGCCTTTCCAAATCAGTTGAAGTAAACATCCACCTCCCAGCCATTCCAAGTGATACAGCTGAGTGTAGGATGTTTACATGAACTAAGAATCAGTGGCAACAATACAAACACAGCATTGATGCACTTTAAAAAGTGTCCATCTATATAACTAACTTATTTTTAGCTGCCTAAACCAGGACCTTCCTGTTAATGAGGTACCTAAAATACAGCATTTTAAACAGTACATTGGTAAATTAGTTTTCTTCTTAATGTCTTACTAAATTTTAATGTCTGAAGCACATACAAGACTAAAAAGCAAACAGAATGAAAAATATCAATAACAAAGCAATAAAACAAAATATGATGTTGGATCTAGACTTAGTCATGTGAAGCACAGATCACATAGCCAGGTTTGAGTGCTGCACTAGGGCTCTGGGAATTCAGTGTTTTAATCCCCACTTGGTCACAGGAACCCACTAGGTGACCCTGGACAAGTCACACTCTTTCAGCCACAGGGGAAAGCAATGGCAAATCCCCTCTGGAAAAAGTCCTGCCAAGAAAATCCCATGACAGGTTCACCTTAGGGTTGCCATAAGTCATAAATGATTTGAAGGCAAACAATACACATCAAAGCATAGACTCAATAAAACCAATGGAACAATGCTGTCACAACTAATGTAACACTCACCAGTTTTGAGATCTACTCTGATGACTACTGAGACTGAATCACAGAGTTGGAAGAGACCTTGAGGGTCATAGTCCAAGCTCCTGCCATGCAGGAAGACAAAATCAAAACACACCAGCTTGATGGCCATCCAGCTTCTCTTTAAAAACCTTCAAAAACAGAGACTCCAAATTTACATAGCAATAAAAAGTACATTTCTATACCACTTATCAGTGCACTTAAGCACTCCCTAAGCAGTTTACAAAGTGTAAGCTAATTGCCCCCAACAATCTGGGTACTCATTTTAGCCACCCCCTCGGAAGGATGCAAGCCTGAATCGAGCTTGAGCCCTTTGCTGGTACTGAACTTGCAACCTTATAGTTTGTGAGTGGCTGCAGTACAGGCATTGAACCACTGTGCCACCAGGGCTCCAAACATAACAATTTGAATAATCCTTCTATTATCCTTTTGGTCTTTCCCTCCCATCCCCAGAAACTTCATTTTCATCCCAGTTGTTTTTAAAGACAGAACTGCACTGCACATTGCAATATAAATTTAAAGAGCTATGTTGGGTGCATCAAAAAAATGGGTCAGCTCTATGGGACTTGACTTCATCTTCTCCAAACAGCAACTCCCTGTACCATAATATATGCCTGTTTTGAAAATCTCATCAGTTGCAAAAACAAACAAACAAAAACAGTACACCCAGGGATCAAGTATTCAAGAAACACAAGCTCCCAAGCATACAGTTCTACATGGTTTTTAAGAACCTGGATAACATGCATATGTATAAATATAGCCTGTGTCATAACCCCAGAGGCTCTATGTCATTAAAAAAACTCATCTACTATGCAAATAACCTGCTATCTTGGTCTTATTGTTAGTCTCTATATACTTAGGGAGTTGTGTTTGAGGCTGTGAAGGAGTTTAGCTGTGTTTTCTGGGGGGTTGCTTCCACCAGTATTATGTGGCCATTTCATTTTCTGAATCATCTGCATTTTCCATACTAGATTTCTTCCCCATAACAACAGATCTGAAAGCTTCGTGATCCTGCATTAGACATCATAATTAATAACCATGTTTCTCTGGAATTTCTGTGTAGCATAAATTAAACAGAGCAGCCTTTTCATATTTCTCAAGTCGGCTAAGTATTAGAAATTGTGTTCTATAAGCGAGAAAGCATTATGTAGATTGTAAAGTACCTATCATACAGATGAGTTATGTAACAGGTAGCTGACGTGGTATTTAAATACTTTCTAAATTTTTATCATGCCTTCCTCCAAGGGGCTCAACGATACAGATAATGGCGTCTTCCCCAGGTGTGGCGTGTCCAGTAACTGAATGGACCAGGATCTGGTGACTTTTGGCAAGCTTACTACAGCACATAACTGCCCTGATCAGACAACACATGTGTGCATGGCACAAAGGTATACAAAAGTGAACATTCTTTTATTGTTTGAAATCTATACATGACAAGTTAATGTTCAAATCGACCCCCGTCAACATGAGCAATATGCAGAACCTTTTCTAAATCTATCCAATATTTTTAACAACTGTATCAATAGTGAGAAATAAGGTATCTTAAACATCAAACAAGACAACACTATTAAATGATAAATCCCAGTTACTGGCTTGCTATATATAGTTAACGTCAGTGGATGAGCATGTATAACCTTCAGATAAATGGGACAATCTAAAAAAGGAGCTGGAATGGGAAAACTTGTAGTCTTTTCTGTCTTTAATCTCATTTTGGTAATCCCATTTAACCTGTACAAGCAAATACATGTCAATGTAGCAACATATGACATCACCATGCATCACAACAGGGTGTTTGCCAAATATTCATGTTTTTCCCTTCCCATATCTCATCCTATTAGTGTTACTTTTATGTTTTATTACACACCTCCAAGTTTAATTTCCAGATACAGTATCTGAAACATGTGTTTTACCATAAGAAAAGATTAATATCACTGACCAGTCGCTAGGCTAGAAATATACTTAGAGTAGCAAGCATTTTTTAAAAGGTTTTTCCGAGTATCTTCATAAATCTCCCACATACTGACGGGGAAATAACAAAATGGCAAGTTGTAAGGAAGAAAACGTAAGCAAGGATGACTTGGAAAAAAATGAAAAAGAGATACTATTTAGTTGTAGAGTATATGCTTTGCACACAGAAAATTCTAAGTTCAAATCCCTAGGAATTCTATTAAAAAAAGATATAGGTAGCAGACTCTGCCTGAGGTGTTGGAGAACTGCTGTTACTCAATGCAAACCCTACTAGATGACATAAACCAGCGATCTGAGTCATTATAAGAACGCTTCATAGATCGTATCTGTGACTGCAGAGGGTGGTAAACAAAATCACCAGGGACTTGAATCCCTATACATTTTGGGAAAATAGATCTTTTTGCTGAGCTCAAAATGGAAATCTGGGAATAATTATTTCCAGATTTTTCCTTAAACCAGACATGGTAATGGCAACAGGAAGAAACTCCTCACTCAAAACATGCTAGCATTAAAATGATGTATATTTATAATTTATCTTTTTCTTCCAGCGTTGTTTATGAATAGCCGGTGGTAGCAAACATCTGACTGAAAGCTGAAACTTACAGCTTCCAGTCGGGGATGTTTACAACAACAGACTACTGTACATCTGGAAAAGGACATCTCCTTTGAAAAGAAGAAAATAAATGTTGGTAAAAAAAATATCCTTATCTCTTATAAACCATTTTATGGCACCAATTATGATAACACTTCAATCCATCGACTTTGGCAATCCATCACCTTTGGATAACACAGCTACCATATGCTGAGAAAGCACACTCAACATTTAACTTATGCAGAAAGAATCTCACTCAGAATATTTATGCATGTAAAGATTTATTCATTTTAAAGTAGACTCGGTAATATCAAATGCAATTACAGAAAGCCCTTCAAGTATTAGGAAAGATGCAGAATGGTCTTAGCAAAGTGGAGTGAAAACTTTTTCTTTTCCTAAAATATATCTTTCCATAGAATTAATTAGCAATCATATTAGATAGCTGCAAGGTTGTGATTAGATTCTCCATCCAAGAGCCCAATGAAGTACACACATATTGTCTAATACATAATGTCCTTGTCACTTATGAGAGAGACAAAAATGCACATAAGCCAAACCAAAAAGTCAAGTTATGAATTGATCTGATTCTCATTTGTCTTGTAAAACAGTCAAAAACAATAAAGCACATTTTAATTGTGGTTTTGCTACACTCAGCAAGTGTAAGTAATAAATTGCTTTATGCATTTCTCTCTAATCGAGTACTTAGGTTTAAGTATTTTAGCCACTGGAGAAAACTTCTTGAGATATTTAACACAGCACATAAAAATAATGTTTGTAGTTGTTAACTGCCCTCGATCATGGTGACCCTGTGGATGAAACATCTCCAAGATCCCCATCCTCCCGTGCTTAGGTCTGTAGGTTCAGGCCCATGGCCTCCCTGACTGAAGTCTAGCATTCGGTGTGCGGTCTTCTCTTCTTTTGCTGCTTCTACCTTCCCTCACATGTCTTTCAGAGAGTTCCATAGCTTTTCATGATCTATATACTGTAGTCAAAGGCTTTGCTATAGTCTACGAAGCACATGCTGATTATCTTCTGGAATTTGTTGGTTCGTCCCATTAGTCATTGCATGTTTGCATGTAGCGCCTATGCCTCTTCCTTTTCTGAACGCTACTGTACCTCTGGGATTCCTCTCTTATACAGTGTGCCTCGGATACGAAATGATCAGGTTACGAAATTTCGGTACGAAAAAGTTGGATTGGCAAAAACGTTTTCGGGTTACGAAATATTTTCGGGTTACGAAATTCATTTCGGCGCGAAATTCAAATGCCGCAAAGTGCAGCTTAGCTTTCCATGCTAACGGAAAGGTTTCGGGTTACGCAATTTTCGGGTACGAAAGGATGCGGAACGAATTAATTCGAACCCGAGGCACCACTGTATATGATTGCATCATCGGCCGAACTTTAGTTAATTTTGCTTGGGTGGCCAATTATTGCTATGGTCCTATAGTTGCTTTGCATCCTTTTTTGTGGATTGGATTGTATATATGATTACTTCCAGTCTGTCAGCCATCGTTTGTTTTTTCTATTTGTTAGTATGTTTCAGTTATCATCCAGCTGATTCTGTCTGTGTGCATTCTATTGGACATCACTGTTTCTAGTGATTTAATTTTTAAATTAACAAAGCATACCTTTATAGGTTTATGTGTAGTAATATGAATGGTAACCGATACTCTATTTAGGGAAATAAAAATCTTTTTTTAAAAAAAAAAAAAAAGCTTACATTAATAATAAAAACAGGTTCGAATTAAATAATAATTAATAAACACTATTTATCCTGGCAATTACACACACAGACACATATATCTTGCTATCTTTCGGGGGTGAATAAAGTTTTCATACATAGTGGTATTGAACAAATAAGCAAACAACTGGTGAAAGAAAAAGGTCTAAATATTATGCCATGTGCTCTCAGATTTCTTCATTAAACCAAAGAAAACATGTCCATACCATGTCGCACATTCTAAAACCTTCACAACAGGTGTGAGTGTTGTGTGGAGAGAGAGACCAAGTTATATTCACACTTTAGAGTGCAGACCGGCAGCAATCTATAGCATCTTGAGTATTGTGATAACACAAAAGGACTCAGACAAAGTCAAAAGGAAACAGTTTATAGGAAAGGACAATCAACCTTGCCAAGTCTAGCTGAAGCCCCACCTGCATCTTCAGTTATACTGTACTTATTACTTTTTTACAGACTTTTAATAATCTGATGAGCCTAATTGTTTGCTGCTGTTGTTAATAGCAATTTTAAATATTTTTTTTAAAATACAAAGCTGTTAAGGGAGGAGATTGCTATCATCAAATGAAAAGGAGCTGGGATGCAGATCATTATAAGTTCACTTTTTTCATGTTTACAGAAAAATGGACAAAGTAAGTCCTGGATGAAGTCCAAGGGGGGGATGTGAGGAAAGAGAAGGTGCACTGAGAGAAAGAAGACAGGTCAAGGCCCTTGACCATTACAAAAGACTTTTCTTTTTTTTTTATACTTGTCCCCACCACACATAAAAATGAGATCTTCAGCAATCATAGGCTGTTTAAGTAATTTAAAAGCAGTTAGAAAGTTATCACTGTGGGGGAGAAAAACCCAAACCTGCTTATGCTAGCCAGTACTGTGGCAGTCTCTCAGCATGTAAATACAGAGTTCAAGGAGGAAGCCTGAGAAAAGCACTCACAGACATATCAAATGAACAGCTATAATTTTTCGACATCTAAGGCCATTAGCTCAGGATGCTGCCTAGCAGTATGTTATTGCCAACTGCTTCTCCATCAGAAAGCTATCCAGCCTTTAGACTAGGGGGCGGAAAAAATAGATAGAACAAGGATGGAGAAGGGTCTTTTCTAAGCCCGTCACCCTTGAGAGTTCTCTGTCCCATATTATCTCTCAGATTCTAATACCTGGATAAGTTTTTGTTAGTGTGGGAATCCCATAAACTGACATTTCACTGGCAAAAGGTCCCAGACTCAATCCTCAGCATTTACGGTAGCTAAAACAGTCTACAATCCACACTGATTAAGTAGGTTATTCCTTCAACAGTAACTAAACATTACAAGTTCTGCATGAAAAGCTTTAGAAGAAGAAAAAAAGCAAGCTGAAAGTTAACTATTTCTAGGTGGGTAAATGCATCTGCATGAACAGCAGGCACATTAAGGAACAGACATGCAACTAGAAATAGTCCCCCCCTCACACATACATAACACATACTAATAAAAAATGGAAGGAAGCATTCCCTAGCCAGCCATTCATACTGAATGTGTGGTGGGGATTTATTGCAGAGATCTTTGTTTAAAAATATTTCCCACAAATAGATCTTGAGATAACCACATCAGGGTTAGAATGAGGAAAAACACATGCAGTCTCTGGATAACAAACGACCTTGGTTGTTTTTCAGAACAACTTTAAGCCAGTAGTTTTACAAAAAAGCACTCTACAGGCAATTCTAGAACTGGAAATGTGGTAAGTAAGGGATATTTCATGCAGAGGTAAGCACATGGTATTTCACTAATTAGGCAGCTGAGCATGAAGCTGGAGAGGCCATTTATAACAGCTTTCTCCTTTCGTGCAAGAAAAAGAGTTACTGCAATAATAAATGACAGAAGTAGGAGTTGCAATAACTTCCTTGCAATTTTTTTTATCTGCAGCCTGTGCACAACTAGACCCCGATCAACACAGTAGAGCTTACTCCTGGGTAATATGCAAGAAATTGCTATGGAACACAAACACAGGAATCCCAGATCTTTGCACCAACAGTCATAATCAGTGTCCAAACTACAGTCAAGAGGATCCTAGCTCTCTGGTTCCCTTTCCCCCTTACTACTTCATAGTAGTACTTGATAGCCTTGGCTGAAGAGAGGGGTTAAAAATAAGTATTAATTATTACTACTTTCAGAAGGCTCTGTCAAGGCTATGACTGGATAGCCTTAATGTGGTCAAATTTGGGGCAGTTCAAGATACTGTATCTAGCCTGTTGCCTGAAACTGCTATTTAGAGTACCGAGTTCCTTTTCAGCTGCGTGGCTTCTAATTTCTTAACTCAGACAAGGCCTTGGCTATGAGCTTAAAATTGGCATTATCTTGGAACCGATTGTTTGAAGGCCAGATTACCTGAAGAGCCACCGCCCCAATGCAAACATGCCTAACTATGGAAGGAGGATGCCCTATCAAATTCAGATACCATCAGAATCTGTTTTCTTAGATGCAGGGAGGGGCTTCTAAGTGGTCAAGCTAAGGCTCTGGAGCTCTCTGCCCATGGAGAACTATCTAGTCTTACCACCTTATTTCCCTTCTATGATTGATAAAGCTCTTATGTTCAGGTAAGACTGCTGGCCTGCTAGGTGCTTTCTCTTGTCTTAAGATATGGCATTATTGCTAGAACTCTTTTTTTTAAAGAACAACTAGCTGTCCTTTGTGATTTTGTATACATTGTATTGATAATTGTGTGTTCTTCTGTTGCTTGAAACAACCATGTGGAAAGACAGGACTTCCACTGTGAATTTAACTGTAGGTCTTCCAAAAGCACCATTTACAACTCAGGCATGTGGTTTTATAGTCCTTCTCTACATTTAGAAATCTATGGATGCAACTCTATACAATATATATAGTCTTTAGGAAAACACCACTAAATTAACTGGGCTCCATTCACAGCAATAGTTGTTACAAACTTTCCTGTTCAGCAGAAGTGTGATAAGCCAGCTGTAAATCAGTTAAATCTTTAGACAGCTGATTATTTTATTTTTTTGATATCTACACATTTTCAAACTCTACCCTCACATAAAAAATGGCTTTTCTGCTCTTTGTGAATTGAATTCATTCACCAAGAAGTAACCACGTCACAAGGTACAATAGTAACAGCCCCCTCCAACAGACACACACAAAAGCTGAGGGTGGCAACTCTTAAACAGGGCCATAGCCCTCTGTGTGGGCTAATGGCAAGGCACTTGCCATTAAAACAACTGCAGCAGACCATCTTGAAGCAGTTCATTCTAACAGTAAAGGATGATATCATTTCAGAAACAGCGGAGAAAATAGTTTTAATTACTTGACATCAGATCAAACAGCTTTCTAGAAATTAGTATATATCCCAAAATTAGTGGGAAGGGGGTTAGAGCAAGTTCTCAGCATGTCATAGAGTTGGAAGAGACCACTAGGGCCATCCGTCCAACCCATTCTGCCATGGGAAATCCAAATCAAAGCATCCTCAACAGATGGCCATCCAGCCTGTTTAAAGACCTCCAAGGAAGGAGACTCTATCACCCTCCGAGGGAGGCATTCCATTGTCGAACAGCCTTATTGTCAGGAAGTTCCTCCTAATGTTCAGGTGGAATCTCTTTCCTGTAGCTTGCATCATTGTTCGGTCCTGTTCTTGGAGCAGCAGAAAACAAGCTTGCTCCCTCTTCAATATGAACATCCCTTCAAATATTTAAACAGGGCTATCATATCACCTCTTAACCTTCTTTCTCCAGGCTAAACATCCCCAGCTCCTAAGTCGTTCCTCATAGGGCATTGGTTTCCAGACCCTTCAACATTTTTGTCGCCCCTCTTGGACACGCTCCAGTTTCTCAATGTCCTTTCTGAATTGTGGCGCCCAGAACTGGACACAATATTCTAGGTGGGGCCTGACCAAAGCAGAATACAGTGGCACTTATACTTCTCTTGATCTAGACACTATACTTCTATTGATGCAGCCTAAAATGCATTGGCCTTTTTAGCTGCCGACATCACACTGTTTCACTCATGTTCAACTTGTGGTCTACATGGACTCCAGATCCCTTTCACACGTAGTTTCATTCAGCCAGGTGTCACCCCTCCTATATCTGTGCATTTTTTTTTCCGCCCTAGTGCAATACCTTACATTCTCTGTGTTGAATTTCATTTTGTTAGCTTTGGCCCAGCTTTCTAGTCTTCAGGTCATTTTGAATCTTGATCCTGTCCTCTGGGGTATTAGCTATTCCCCCTAATTAGTACATCTGCAAATTTGATAAGTATGCTCCCAATTCTGTCATCCAGGTCATTGATAAAGATGTTAATAGCACTGGGCCCAGGCAGAGCCCTGTGGGACCCCACTGGTCACTTTCTCCAGGATGAAAAGGAGCTGTTGAGCACCCTTTGGGTTCGGCCGGTCAACCAATTACGATCCATATTAACAGTCTTTTTGCTAGCCCACATTTTACAAGCTTGTTTGCAAGAAGTCATGGAAACCTTGTCAAAGGCCTTACTGAAATCAAGATATACTATATCCCGCATTCCTTCATCTACCAGCTGGTAATTTTTCAAAGAAGAGATCAGGTTTGTCTGGCATGACTTGTTTCTCTGAAACCCATGTTGACTTTTTGTGATTATGGCATTGCCTTCTAGATGTTCACATGTTTAATTATCTGCTCCAGAATCTTTCCTAGTACTGATGTCAGACTAACTGGACGATAATTGTTGGGATCCTCTTTTTCCCCTTTTTGAAGATGGGGACAACGTTTGCCCTCCGCCAGTCTGCTGGGATCTCTCCTGTTTTCCAGGAATTTTCAAAGATTATTGCCAATGGCTCCGATATTACATTTGCCAGTTCTTTTAATACCCTTGAATGGAGTTCATCTGGTCCCGGAGACTTAAATTCATTTAGATTAATAAGGTATTCCTCTACTATCTCTTTACTTATTCTGAGTTGAAATTCCTCTATTCTGTCCTCTGCTCCATTATCCTCAGGTTGAGCACCCTTTGCCTTTTCTGAGAAGACTGAGGCAAAGAAGGTGTTGAGTAATTCTGCCTTTTCTCTGTCTTCTGTTAGCTTTTTGCCATCTTCTCCACGAAGCATCATCACCCAGATGCTGAAGGAGAAAATAAGTTGGAATAGCAAACCTAATGTTTGTATCTATCTTTTTAAACAGAAAAGCTCATTTCTACATTACCTTCACCCGTAAAATACTGTACTGATATATGGTTCACACAAATACTTCAGTGCGGACCAGATTACAGTTGTTCCTTTTTACTTTTCCACTGGACTGATATGCAATGGCATATGAAGGATACATTATTAGAAAGAGGTGCAAAGGCCAGCAATTCCTGGCTAAAAGAAATAAACTAGTTAGAAACTATGCCTAAATTGCTCATACTTCTTTTGAAAAAGTAATAACTACTCACTCTCTCAACATTAAATTAACTTCAAATTGTTGTCCATCACACTTAAACCTTGCAAAAATAACACACCAAGCAGTAAACCAGATGAAGCAGAAAAATACTGTGAAAAATATAAATAAAAATATTATAACAGCCAAACTACACATGATTCTGTACCTCTTTTATAAAATGAAAAGCAACAACTTTTGGAAGACCAAAGAGGTAACAATAGGGAGTTTAACCATTCTTCTCTGCCTGCAGTCTCAACAGAAATTGCTCCTCCAAATCTGCTATTTTTATTGGCGTAAAAGACTTCTAAGTTCCATAAAACTGTTTCAGAGTATGTGAGCCAGTACATAAAGTATTCAAATCTTAATCAAGAGCTACCATACTACGGATTATCAGAGAGAAGGCAATTCCAAATAAGCAAGAGTAAAGTGTGTAAGAAAGAAGGCTGGTTCCCCTTTCCTTCAAGAAAGGGAAAACAGGCCTCTTCATTTAGGTTTCTCTTAGCCCAACTACAGTAAACAGAGTATTTTCTTTTAAGTAGCATGGCAGAGGGTTGAACTGGATGGCCCTTGTGGTCTCTTCCAACTCTACGATTATATGATTCTATGAAGTTATCATGACCCAAAACAGAGTATTTTCTTTTAAGTAGCATGGCAGGGGGTTGGACTGGATGGCCCTTGTGGTCTCTTCCAACTCTACGATTATATGATTCTATGAAGTAATCATGACCCAAAACAGACGGGCCAAATAACACGGTTTCCTGCTGCGTTCGGAGCATAGCATTTAAATGACGTATGCCCCGAACACAGCAGGAAACTGTGCCAGACCTGCATCATCTGGAAAGAACTATGCCATTTTGCCAGCCCAGATCAGGGCCACGTATCCTAAGAATCTGGAAGCTGCACCAAAGCTGCACTCGAGTGCTTAGGAATGGAGTGTGGCTTTGGCGCGACCTCTGGACTCTTAGGACCCATGCATCATTTAAATAGCATACCTCCAAAGAGACCTGAAGCAGCTTTATTTTGGAAGTCTGTAACAGGCCATAATTTTTCTGGTAATTAAAAGGCCTGTAAGATAAGACTAGTAACAATCAATTATCTACAAAGAAGACAAATGCTGCAAGGCACCTGACATTCAAGTTGATCTGCAGAAATCTGGAGAATTCAGTTTTCTATACTACCTGAGGTCCACTACCCAATTATGACCAACTTACATAAGTGTCTTTGAAGTGCTTTTCACACCTTTCTCTGTGTGGGCTAAGTGGTTTGCTCGCAAAATCAGGAAAGAACAGAATGGCATGCTAGGCTACCAGACAGTAATTGTTCAGATAAAGCCAAAAAAGTTTGGATTCAAAGTGTCTTAGAAAAACAGGCAACAGTGATACAGTTACCAGATATTGATCCAACTTGCACCTGAATTGCATTTTTAAAGTATATACCCTGGCAAGCAAGGAAGCAATGGTTCCACAAAAAGGCAAAGGCTGACGCACAGAGTTCCAGTAACTGAAGATCAAAGATTGCCTCTATGCAGCTTCTGAAAAGATCAATACGTATTCAACTACAACAGACATGACAAAGATATTGGGAATGTCATTATGTCTCAGCATGCCAATTAAAATTTTGCTTACTTCAATTATGACAGAAATTTTCAAGGAGGGCTAGAAGTCATAATCATGTGTTTCTGGCTTTCCACAGCAGGCATTCATCCTATTTAGACAAAACTTCAATCAAGACTTTATTCTAGCACCTACTAGTGTAATGAGGTGAAGCCTGAGGCTGGGAGAGTTGAGAGGGGTGAAGGTGACCAGGTGGAAGAGATCTGGGATGAAGCCTTGGAGGAGGGGGCAGGAGAGTGGCAGGCGGAGCCCCAGGGGGATATAAGAGGGGAGGAGAGGAGTTGTGTGGGGAGAGGGAGAAGACGCGGAAGAGGACGACGTGGAGAAGCGGTCGAGTTGAGGGGAGGAAAGGTAACTCGCAGCCCCCAGAGAGTCGGGAGGCCAGTGTCCCTAGTGGGAAGGACGAGTCCTCGGGATCCCGGGCCCCACGAAGCAATGAGGCTAAGAGACCCCCGGGAGGAAGGGGATTTCCGGTACCCGGGTGAGGGAGACTGGAGGCGTAGGGACCCGAGGAACTTGGAGTGTGAGTGGTGGGACCCCAAGGGGAGCCACTGGGAGCAAGGCCCGGAACCTCAGGACTGGGAGAAGGCCGAGACAGAGGCCTTGGAGAAGCACTCCGGCGGACGGTGGAGCAAAGACCTGAATACAGGCTGGAGCAACGTGGGAGTTGACTCACTGTAGGGCCTGAACAAGGAGAGTTGTTTGTTGCTATTGACTGGGGTTGGGAGTTATTTTCTACACTGTTTGGTTACTTGTTGCCATTAAAGGCGTCACTGTTGCTGCACTTCTGGCCTGTGAGGGTTTGTTTCACACGTGGGAAGGACTTAAGCGGGAAGTTCAGCCTACACCATGCACCCAGCTACGCCAGCCCCGCCAAAAGTGTGTAACTTGAAATATGCAAGGAAAAAAATACAACAGAAGATTTCTTGCATGTTGTCAGGAGACAAATGCTTTTGAGCAATCAAGAAAATGAAATTCCAGCTTACAAATTGTATCTGAAAGAATTTTTGTAAATTTAGATGTTATTATTCTCAGTCCTCACTTAAGAAGCTGAGAAGAAGTCTCGAGGTGGGGGGGATGCTGCACCCATTTTCAAAAAAAAAAAAAAAAAAGGGGGGGGGGGGAGAGAGTCAGCCAGACATCAGTGCCAGGAAAGACCCCTGTGAGAAAAACCCCAGTGAGAGCCCATGGAGAGCTACCACCATTGGCATAAACAAAACAGACAACTAAAGATAATTTAGATTATAAAAGATAATTTCACATATTCATATATTAATTGTATTGATATTTTAACATACAATTTATTGTGTTTTGACAGGAATCTTTTAAATTAAAACCCAGGGAGAAAATCAGGACATAAATCAAGAAGAAAATAAATCCAGGTATTGTTGATAAACTTCCTCTAGCCTATGAATTAAAAGTAAAGGTATTCCTCATTGACAAGGTTATCAAGTCGTGTCTGACCATAAGTGGTGGTACTCATCTCCATTACTAAACCAAAGAGTCAGCCTTGTCAGAGACTACTCTGTGATCAAGTGGCCAGCACATGCTCTACTGTATTTGCCTATTTATGTACTTGCATTTGCATGTTTTCGAACTGCTAGGCTGGCAAGAAGCTGGAACTATTGACAGGGGCTCACCCCACCATGCGGCCCCTGGACCTCAAACTGCCAACCTGCTGGTCTTGCAATCAACAGAGTCAGTGTCTTAACCACTTGAGCCACCGCATCCCTATGAATTACAAATGGATAACAGAGATGACATTTTCTTGCACAAATGGCTACACATCAGTCAGTTTCAATGAAATGACTCTAACTCTGTCCATTAAAAATATATGCTTGTTTTTACTTTTCTTCTACTGAAGATTTAGTGCTTTCAGAACATGAAAACATGTAAAAACTTGCACATACAGGGTTCCAAGCAATCCATAATATAAATATGTAGCTACTCTTAACCTACCAACCTTCTGTTAGAACTAGTCTTGATCCTTAAAGATTTCTACTGGAACCTGGTGTGAGGGCCATTCAGAGTATCTGTCAAATAATCCTACAAATGAGACAAAAGAAAGGGGAAAAAAACATCCTAGTTAAAAGTGCAACAACATCTCAACAAGACCATTACATAAAATTATGGCTTGCATCTCTAAGGCCATTCACAAAAGGGCTGCTGAGAATGTCCCTTGGACCAGACCACACACCAACCAGTATCATATCTCTCAAAGTCGACTTAAAACACAAGACTCAAGCAAAATTGGGAAGGCAGAACAATCCATCAAATTATTTTATCTTGATTTATGTCTTAATAAAAATGGAGCGCAGGAACCAGTTTATGAAAGCTGAGCCTTAAGAAATGACTCCTGAAGAATTTTCTTGAGATTCTATACTTCATATTGCTCTTTTGAAATGATGGTTGTTCGGGGAAGACACAGAAATAATCCCATGCATTTTCACATGAATTTTGAATGTTACACAACTAGCACGTGTCAGCAAATCTCTATATATGTATATTTATCTCCCTACCCCTTTTCCTGCAAGATGAAGAATCTCCATATAGGATGCTTTTTTTTTTTGTTTAAGAGGATGTATAACATTGTTTATTAAATATGTCTATTGCATTTATCATGGGATTTCAGTGCAGCATGCAAGATAAACGATTTACAACACTTCCTGATTAAAACCATAAATACTTTGGCAAAACTATTTATCAAGATAAAAACATATTAAACAGAACAATTAAAACAACCTTAAAAGCTACCATGATTTAAAACCACACAGATGTATACTTAGTCCCCAAGAGGTTTAATAAAAAGCCATGTTTTGGCTTGGTGCTAGAAAAACCAACACTGGCACCAGTCAGAGCTCAAGGGGAGGGCATTCCACAAAAGGGGGGGGGGGGGCGACTGGGAAGGCCCTTTAGCACATCCTCCTGCTTTGTATTGTCCCCACTTGTGGACAAAGACCTCTCCTGCAGACCTCAGTTCTTGGGCAGGTTTGTGTATATATGTGTGTGTGTGTGTGTGTGCGCGCACACACACACACCCCTTGACCTATCGTGACCGCAATAGTCGTAACAGCAAACAATGTTAAGCACAATACATACATCTGTACAACCTGATGATACAATAAAGGCAAGAGGCAGGTTATTACCAATAAAAACAGGGACTTACTGTATATACTCATGTACAAGTCTAGAAATTTTAGTCAAAAAAACTGACTCCCAAATCCTGCCTGACCTATCCATGGGTGAATGCCAACAACACATCACTGTACTTTAACTTTTATTTAAAAAAGGAACCATGCCCTGTAAAAAGCAAGAGCATAATCTGTCCTGAAAGCATTGACCCCCCTCTATTCTCTCATCCATCCAGCCTTTAGGATGAGCACAAACAGTTGTGCCTGCTGGAATTTTGTAAGTTGTTTGGCATTGTTTTCCTTGCTTCATCCTTTAGATCCTTTGTCACATGCTCCTAAGTTTTACTCTCGACTTTTACATGGGTCATATGAAAATCCATAATTTTGGCCCTAAAATCAACATATACATGAGGCCGACTTATAGTTGAGTATATACGATAATCTTCAAATCCACTTGCATTATACTGGACCTCAGCTGAAGTTTTTAAAGAGTGAGTTTACATTTGTACAAAAAGTGGTGCCGCATTACAAGTGCACAAACACCATCACATCCCACTTCCAGCTTTTATTTTCTAGAAATGCCTCATATTTGTCAATTTTAGAAAAAAATTATAGCATTTCAATTTTCAAAATAACCTGTTTTTTAAAACAAATCAGAACTTAATAGAAACATATAATCTCTTATAAACTGAATTTATGAGCCTCTTCAGAATGTATAAATGGAGAGAAGAGGGACACCAGGTGACTGAAAATTTTGTGTATCATTTTCTAATTTTAAAGAGATTTGTTGAAGGCTCTATTCAGTTTAAAATTAGTGTTTTATGCCTGTACCAGTCAAATTACATATTGCTAGGTACAGAGTGACCTCCAAATGGCTCACATTAAGAAGTAGATAGAAAAACAGTATAAACATATAAAATACTTTAAAAATAATAAATAATGTAAAACATTAATCAATCAATAAGAAAGAGAACAGAGAAAGTAACTATGGAGCAGAATGTCTGCTTAAACAGAATTTCCAACAGGGATTCAAGGTTGAATCCTGTTTCTGCCTTTTCAATGTGTTGGAGAAGACGGTTCCAAAGAACTGGCTCTACTGTCAAGAAGACTTGCCTTCCAGAAGTTGCCAGACAGCATTCATTTGGTTGTAGAACTAGCAACAGAAGTTTCAGCAGCTAACAGAGCATATATAGAAGACTAAGTATGATTCTATTCTATGATTCTATCCCAATCCCAAGACTTTGTGGGCTTTTTTGATCAACAAAATCTTAGACATGGTTAGATAATGCAATCCAGTGTTCCAGGGAATCTTTACATTTTCAGCACTTCCTTGACAAGGAGCTAGGAAAGAGACAATAAGATCTTTCTAAAGTTCACTTGCCCCCTGTATCTCCTGCAATGTGCAGCCATAAAGGAACATCAAATGTGCTCTGTGAACTGAGATTGTAACTGTGAGCCACAGAATATGCCACTGAAATATACAGAAATGCAGGAGTATGTTATCTTAACACAAAAGCTAATGTGGAATGAGTTCCTTGGAGGCAAAAAGAAGAAGAAAAGAAAACCATTTCTCTAACAGTTTGCTACATACTGTGTTTGCTCTACTGATTTGTTTACTACAATGAAAATCAATTATGCTACATGACAAAAATAACACTAAGTTTTGCAACTCACCACACCTTCCAGCTTACTTTTGTTCCACTTACTCTTTCATCTCAGACATAATTTTAAGAACATAGAAAACTTGCCAGCTGCTTTACTACTCCAGGATTTAAAAATGCCTCAGAGGAAGCTTCAGACATGCAACAACAATGCTATCTAGGGCACTGCTTGTTAATATTTTGTTTTCCTTTAATCTCTCTAACATTCACTTCCATATAAATATCAGGCCCACTTAGTAATTTTTTTTAAACTCAAAGCACTTGTGTTAAGTTTCTTGGATGCTGCCCATGAAGTCATTTTCTCAGTGCAGACATGTCTCCTACAGTCTACATGTGAGCTCTAAAGATAAGCTAGAACGTTATTCTTGTTCAAGAGACAAAAGTATTGTAAAGCAAATAAGACAATTCACCTGAAATCTAACAGGTCTGATTTCAAAACCTATCTCAGCTGTTGTCAATTTTCAATGAGAATTTTGGCAAGTCAAGCAGAGCCTTAATTTTCCCTCTGTAAAATGGGAATTCCCATGATAAGAATTTAAAAGTATTTTGAATAGCTAAAGTGTTGCATAAACACAAACTATAAATTGCACCATCTGTCTTGTATGCAGAGTTTAGGTTGAGTCAAATAAAAGTTGGCTGCCCTGTTATACAAGTTGGTTTACTGCTAAACCATGTCATGCAGTTTCAAAAACTTGTCCTCATGTGGGGCTCATTTTCTTTTCCAAGCTAATGCCAAGACACTCAGATCAATTTTAATATACAGTCGGCCCTTCTTATACACGGATTTTTTATACACGGATTCAAGCATACACGGTTTGAAAATGTTCCAAAAATAGGCTTCCCATATCCCGCCTGGGGGCGGGACTTTCCCGATTTGGGGCGGGTCCGCACGGTCCCGCCCCGGTTTGGCCCCGCCCCGGGGCCTCCCCCCCCCAGCGAGTCCTCCAGGCTTGGCTGGGGCTTGGAGGACGTCTGTCTCCCAAGCCCCGGCCATGCCCTGGAGGCTCCTCCGCAATCGCGGAGTCCTCCAGGCTTGGCTGGGGCTTGGAGGACGGCTGAAGCGAAGCCCCAAACCCCTGCCTGGCTGCCTCCGTCGCAGGGGGGGGGATCCCGGGGGTGGGGGCAAAACGGCGACGGAGGCAGCCAGGCAGAAGAAAGAGCCTTTCCTCTTTCTCCTCCTTCTCTTCTTCTGCCTCCTCTCCTCCTCCTTTTCTTCCTCCCCTTCTTCCTCCTTCTTCTTTCTCCCCCTCTCCCCTTCATCTTTTTCCTCCTCCTCTTCTTCCTCCTCTCCTCCTCCTCCTCCTCTTCTTTCTCCCCTTCTTCCTCTTCCTTCTTCCTCCTTTTCCTCCTCTTCTTCCCCATCTATTCTTCTCCTCCTCCACTTCTTCCCCTCTTCCTCCCCTTCTCCTCTTCCTCCTCCTCTGCCTTTTCCACTCTTCCTCCTCTTCAATGCCCAAATGTGCTGTTTGGAATGGGGAAAGAAGGTTGGCCAGAAAGGGAAGTCCGTTTCTGCCATCTGTCTAGGAACAATGCCAAAACGTCCTCCATTTTGATCATGCCTAAGAAACATGCATTTATATTAACATTTTTTTTAAAATAATCAATTTTTGCATGTCCTACATTTTTAAAAATGTGTCCTACATTTGAAAATTTTGTCCTACTTTTGTCCTACATTTGTCCCAGTTTGGAGGTCCACAATTATGGCAACCCTATCCAAAAAATATAAAGTTACCTTGATTTTCCTTTTTTTTATAAGGGACACCATTTTGCTATGCCATTACATTTAATGGGACTTGAGCATACACGGATTTTGTTATACACGGGGGATCTTGGAATTAAACCCCAGCATATAGCAAGGGTCCACTGTACAATTCAGCAAATAAGAGCCTATGAGGAGACAGGTATACAGAAATCTATCACCAGATTGCACTGTAATGATTAGATCCACCTCCCTCATTCTCCCTTCTATGTTCAACATGTTACTTGGGGTAAGCAGGAAGAAAATCCTATCTGTAGTGCCACAGTCCCAAACTACGAGCACGCACAAGATTCATGTGCCCCACAAGTCTATTTTTGCAGCCATAGGAATCCTCCAAGATACCCTTCTAACAGCCCTGCAGGGGAAGAAAAAAAAATAATAATTTGGGAAAAAAAATAAGAATTTCTGCTCTTTTTCAAGTTCCTCAAGGTTTACTTCCCCCCCCTCCCATACCACCCCAAAGGGAGAAGGGGGTGGACATCTTGTAACCTTTGATGTTTTAAAGGACAAGTAACAGTCCGCAAGAGGTCCTATGGGTTGAAAACATAGGCCAGTTAGAAACCGGCACTTGGGACGTCCGCAGGATGTCCCATTTTAAAAAAGGGGCGTCTCTTCTAGACGCCACTGGGTCTAATACGGACTCTGTCCGTACAATATGGCGCTGGCCGTTCCACATGGCCGGCGCCATCTTTACATATCAGACGCTGTGCGTCCGAACGTGTTGCGGCACTTGTGACGTCGCGAGTGCGCCAGTGGCGCCTCGCGACGTCACAGAGGTGCCGCAGAAAGAAGCTCCATTTTGGAGCTTCTTTTTTGCTCCGTAAGGGAGCCGCGCAGTGTGGCTGCGATGGCTCCCTTACGGAGCAAACAGCGGCGGCGGCAGACCACCTCAAAGCGGCGGTCTATAACCCGCCCCCATCTCACAGCATGTCCACGCCCAGGACAGAGGCTGCAACAGTGGCTCCTACTTTTCCATCAGCCAAGAACAATTACAATAATGAGCAAATCACACATACCTCTGTTTTGCATTAAACAAGCAACAATATGAAACATGAAGGCAGCTTTGGGTGAGGCCTCGGATCTTGAGAAACGCTAGGGAAAACTCCACAGGAAGAGGGGTACAGAATCAGTTATTAAACAACGAACTATAAGGCAGAGAAATGCCAAGTAATGAAGGTTGCACCAGCTATACCTCTTCTTCGACATCTACCTAGCATGGTTCTGCCATGCCTTTCATCATGTTATTTGAAAGACACAGGTATATAAATCTTTCAGTAACTAAAATCTGCCAGCTTCCACAAAGATTATAAAAATGGTGAAGAAAGTTGCTAAGGAACTCATACAGACATGAAAAATAATCAAGGAGTGAAGTCACCCCATGTGCTGAACTCTCTTATCTCCCAAAGGCTTCACTCAATTTAATTCAAATATTCCAGAAACATTTTACCACTAGAAGAATTATTACACAAGGTTTCAAGCAGCAAGTATGCTTTTGAGGTGGGGAAAGAAAAAATAGAAATCAAACAGAAAATGTAGGAGTGTCTTCTGACCCTCAAAATCTCTGAAGCTTTGGTGAACCAAAAAAAAATAATCTTCTGCGAATGAAACAGTATATTCACACCTAACAGGAGCACCAACAACATAATGCGGTGAAGTTTACCTGCTTTTTTTAAGTGATCAGAACTTTAGTGTTCAGTTAATTATAAAGATTTATTGAAGTAGCTGCAACCAGAAAATAAAATGGAAATTCAGAGAAGGAACTCAAAGGGAGAGATGGAAGATAAGGAAGCAAGAAGTGATTTCAAAGTAATAGGATGATGGTAAGTTTTGAAGATTTGCCAACTTCTGCTGAAGTGTCCAAATACTTGCTACTCTAGTCGAAAGTTACCACAAAGCTAGTCAGGAGTTTCAACAGGCAACTCCTAGGAAGCCTACCTCTACTTCATTCAAGGACTTCTTTAGATGTTTCTCACTTCCCTGTTCCTAGCTGAGGTCAGTTTGAGTTTTTTCCAGTTCATCTCCCAAATAGGATTTCACATTGTCACTCAGTTCCACTTTTCCCAAAATAGTAACTCATGCTTATTTCTGAAGGTCACAATATACCAGGAGTGGGAATCGTGCATCCTCCAGATTTTGGATGACAAGTCCGTTCCCTCCTAGCCAGCACAGCCAACAGTCAAGAAAATGAAAGGTGCAGTCCAACAATATCCATTGGTCCTCTTGATTTCTACTATTGTAATACAGTATATATTGTATATACTGAAGGTGACTTAATGTATAAATTGAGGACAGGTTTTGGGGACAGAATTAGGGATTTGGATATGACCCTAATGATAAACTGAGAGTAACATCTAGGGGCATGTAACAAAGGATCTAAAAGAGGAAGCAAAGGAAAACCATGCCAAAGAACTTACAAAATTCCAGCAGGCCTAACTGTATTCACTCTAAAGCAGGCCTACACAACATATGGCTCGGGACCTGCATGCGGCCCACCAAAGGATTTTGGACAGCCCCCATGAATGTGGAATGACTTCAACAAGGCTCTGCTGCCACTCAGGCTCCTCTTGAAGAGAAGGCCATGTGGAGGAGGAGGCAGGGTGAAAGCTGGCCCTGAAGGCTGGGTGGCAGAGGAGGAGGAGGGCAGGCAAACACTCACCCTGTGAGGTTCTTCCACTGCTTGGCTTTGTCCCAAGGAGAAGGTCAGGTGGACAGACTGCCACTCAAGACTCTGATGCCTGGCTTTCTCCTGAGAAGAATGGGTGGAAGAAGAAGAGGAGAGACAAACACTTGCCCTGCAAGGCTTCTCCTCCACCCAGGTTTCACCTGAGAAGGTGGAGGAGGAAGATGGGCAAATGCTCAAGGTTCCTCTATTGCTTGGCCTTCTCCTGAGGATAAGGACAAGCAAGGCTGCTCTGCAACTCAGCTTTCTCCTGAAGAGAGGGCCAGGCAGAGGAAGAGGAGGCTGGAATTAATATTAATTCTAAATAATATAAATGATTAATATTATTAATTAATTATATTTAATTAAAATCTGTCTGCATCCTGAAGAAGTTTAGCCTATTTTAGGTTTGGCCCCGCTTACTGCCAATTTGTGCAATTCTGCCCTAAAGTCTGGATGAATAACAGAATAGAGAGGGGTCAGTGCTTCCAGGACAGATCACATTCTTGCCTTTCACCAGAGGATGATTCCTTTTCTAATAAGAGTCAATGGCAACTTTGGAGACCAGTGTTCGAGTCCCTGCTCCGCCATGAAACCCAAAGAGTGACCTTGGGCAAGTCACACTCTCTTAGCCTCGGGACAGCAGTGGCAAGCCTCATCTGAATAAATCTTGCCAAGAAAATCCCATGATAGGTTCACCTTGGGGTGACCGTAAATTGGAAATGACTTGAAGGCACACAACAACAACAACAACAACAACAACAACAACATACAGTACATACATTGCTGTGGATCTATCAACTCAGGTTTTTTGAGTCAATTTTTAACTAAAATTTCTGGACTTATACATGAGTATATAGTACAATAGTTAGCGTCTGAAAAACACCATGTAGAAAATTCTAAAATGGAGCTGTAATGTAACTCAAAATACATGCAGTCACTAATCTGGACTCTTGACTCTCTCAGTACTCTAGTGTACAGGCGGGACATAATACGCTACACTCATACAAGCATTTACTATGGGAACCAATACTTGAAATCTGCTCACAGAAGTCCTGCAATAAAGGATTACTCAAGATACCTGAAATAACAGAACTTTCTGAAGCACATTCAAGAACTCAGGGGATATTTTATCTTGAAAATGTGTAAACACACTTCTTGCACTAAGTGGCCACACCTGTTGTGCTAGAGAAGGAACCCACTTTCCTTTCCTAAAAGAAGATTATTGCCAAGGCAGATTCCCTCTCACTGTTTGTGCCATCTACAGGGAAAGCCCATTTGTACATCCATGGACTTGCATTATTCATGAAAGCATGCATTCTTCCCTCTTCTTAAACCTAGGATAAGGAAGAGTGGGTTACTGTGATTATAGGGATCCATTCCTCTTCCCTTAACCACCAACTCCACCTGTATCACAATAGCTGCATAGTCATAAGTATTTTAGAGTTGTACAACTGTTTTACTGATTATGTTAAGTAGATGGTCTTAGGACAAGGAATTCAAGCTGAGAACTGAATTTTGCACATCCCATACAAGCCGCACACTTATCAAGGAACATAGAAAACATGGAGCGATATATCTATGCTATTGATTTCAATTTTTTAATTATTACTCTTTGCTATAGTAGTAAGCTAGCTGTATCCAAGTTCTAATATATAGGCATGTCTCAGTTTAATAAAGCCTCTGAGAAAGAAGCTGTTTTTTTACAAAGTTTTTTTTAATGCCTGTTCAGCTCCCCTTCCTCTTTTCCTTCCTACCTGATCCTACTGCAGTTGTGTGTGGGAGCTTACAACACACAAGGCAAACAGCAGCTGCTTCCAGAATCCCCTACTGAGCATGCGTGAACAGCAAAACAGAGAAAAAGGGGCAGTAGATAAAGCTGGCCTCACCAACTATTTCCAATACACTTTAAAAAGGACAGATTTATAAGTCTACCCACTAAAATGTAAATCATAAGAAAAGTGAAATTTGGTGAAAAAAATATTTATAAGCCCTGGGTGCATTTGGAAGATGCCATGGTCTCTAGAAGGTTTATTCATGAAAGGCTTACCTGAAAGCCAACCTGGTTGTTTTATTTCACATCTGCATATCTTCAGCTCAGAATAAAAGGTCTACTGAAGCATGTTCTTTTTTGTGATGTGGAAACCTGTCCCTATTCTTTCTGTTATTTCTCCCTTTGGTACAAAATTTCCTGTTAACGATGTAATCAGGAACACATTTACTCTGTTAATTTGAGGTATACCTGTACAGCAAACTCTAGTTGCTACAACCTGCTCCCACAACACAATGCAGCCTGACGGAATTGTTTGAGCTAGCTGCTGAATCTTTAGGACAAGTGGACACCAAGGATTCCGCTCCATGATTCTTTGATATAAACTACAGTGCACTCCAATGCAGGCCTTTTATTTAACAGCTTGCCCTGTAGACAAGTCTGACCAGGAATTCCATGCAAACTAGTCCCTTCTCCATGATTATCACAAACACATTAGTAGGTTGACAAAGAGGAGAAAGAATTCGGTTCTTCTTCCATCAGTCTACTTCCTAAAAGGTAGGCCTTTATGTCTTGCTTAGAAAGGCTAAACCACATGTGTTTCTATACTGGCAATGGAAAACATCACACTTAAGTAAATATCTTGGAAAATATTCTGCAGGCTAGTAATTTATGTTGTCTTCTTTACAAGACTAATGAATAGAATGGGTATCCTTGTTCAGAGATTGCACACAATCTAGGCCCGGCTGCCTCCCTGCATGAGCAACAAAGCTGTCAGACCCTTGCCCAGGGTCAGCTGGTGTAAACCAAATTTAATTGCACTGTTCTTTTAATACTGTGGGGCTGCTCTGGATCTCAGATAAATATAATAAGAAAAATAACCAAATGACTTTTCTAAAAAAAATCTTTTTTTTAAATAAAATTGATTATTCAGTTGTTTAAAGTCTGATTATTATTATTATTATTATTATTATTATTATTATTATTACTACTACTGTATTCCAACGCTATTACTGGAACAACAAGGACTGTTTGAATTGGAACATTTTAACAGCTTATTGACATGCAAAGGAATCTTGTAGCTAGGGTTGCCATAAATCAGGACCTCGAAACCGGGGGAAAAGTAGGACAAAATTATGAAATGTAGGACACTTTTTTTTTCTTAAATGGAGGCTCCATTTTAAAAAAACGTGTCCTACATTTCAAAATTAAATCGCTGGCGGCCCCACACGCTCCTTCCCAACCTCTGCGGAGGCCTCGTCTCCTCGGAGGCCGGGAAAGAGGGCGAGGAGCCGCTGCCGATCGCCAGGGCCTCCCCTCCTTCTCAGTCTCCTCGGAGGCCGGGAAGGAGGGCGAGGCGCCGCTGGCGATTGCCAGGGCCTCCCCTCCTTCTCGGAGGGGGAGGAGGTGGTGGGTGGCGCGGCCGCGCGGGGAGGCGGGGGAAGGTGGGGAGGCGCCGCGCAGGCCCCAGGCTGGGGGCCAAACCAGACCGGGACCGGGAGGGGCCCTCCAAAAGCGGGTTTCTCCCGGGGGCCGCTGGGTTATGGCATCCCTACTTGTAGCACCTTTGAGACTGTGAAAAAAGTTGTAGCAAAAGCTTTCGTAGACTTGGTCTACTTCCTCAGCTACATCTGAGGAAGTTTACAGAGTCTACAAAAACTTTTGCTACAACTTTTTTCAGTCTCAAAGGTGCTGCAAAATGCCTGTGAATACTGATATCCCACACTAGCACAGCTATGTCTCTCAATTCTACACGCGTAGAAAGAAGTTTATTGGCAGCTGTTTATCGTTAGACCTGCATCCAGTCTCAGTTGTTTCTTTTTTTATAACTTTATTTTACAGTATAAGAAATGTCATTGAAAAACAAATCCTTCAATTAATGTAAGTTCAACCAAAATAACCTGCTTTAAAAGTGCACTTTATTTTTTAGAATAATTACTATTTAAGCTAGTGGCCATAACATCTGAACTGCATTTTGCTACTTAATTTTCTGATTCATTCCCTGTATTGATGTAGTCTTACACATAATTGAAAAATGAAATAAAATAAAATCCACCACCGATAGCAAAACACTGGTTTAAACAAAAATATGGGTAAGCAAAAGTTACCACCACCAACGCCCACCCCCCCGATCTGACCCCTCACACTGTAGTCCACTGCACAAATAGTTTATAGCAATAGGATCCTGACAAACAAACTAATTAATAATTTTTAACTCAATTTGTTAGGCAGCAATAGCATTCTCACTTTTAGCTTTCAGTGTTGTTTTGGAAATTATGCTTCCATCAAGTGACACAAAAACAGGGGAAACCTGCTTAATATCAACCGTAAACTGTTAAGAAAGATATGACACCATTTGTTATCTCCACCTTCCTACAAACAGTTAAGGTAGACAGCTTCCCCATATTCAAAAACTGAACTGATTGCTAACAGCCTCATTCAAGCCAAAATAATATCCAATTCTCAGCAGTACGAAATCAGACAATAAAACTCTTGTCACTTTATATAGTGACTGTACTGGTTCACCATGTGTCAATTTCTATTCAAATCAACAAATTGCACAAGCCTCCTGAGCAACCAGCTGGGAGGAAGATTTATTTACCCTGAAGTGAAAATACAAAGAAGTTTACTTTTCATTAACATGAAGAAGCCTACTGTCACCACCACTTTTCATTATTTTTCTGCAAAGTAAGGCAGGGTGGGACAACATGAAGTCAGCATCTGACACTTCTGGAAGGTACAAATTTAAGGCTAGGCTGTGATGAGCTATCACCCGACTGACTGCACAAAAGTCATCCAATCTAGTCAAGTACAGAAGATTACATCTGTCCTCACTCAGATTTCACACGTATTCCAATCACCTGCTTGGATACACTTCTACTTAATTCATTAAGGCTGGTAAGAAACAAATTCTAATACACACATTTCCCATACATAGTACGCAACAAACACATCTTAGATACACCCACCGACTGGGCACAGTATACTGCAATGAATTAATTTCAATATTACAGTGGGCCCTCCACATTCATCGGGATTAGGGTCACAGGTCCCGTCAAAATGAAAAAACTGCAGATAAAAAACTGCTCTTTTGCTACCTGAGAGAACACCTCTCTAAGAATCTCTAGGTCCTCCATCTTTATGGCCAACATCTGGCTGAAGTTAACCACAGAATTGCACTGGAGGATCTACAAATGCCTAGAGAAGGGTTTTCTCTAGAAATCTCTAGGTGCTCCAGTGTGACTCTATGGTCAACTTCCAGCAGCGTTGCACTGGAGGACCTAGCAATTTCTAGAAAGAACATATTAACCAAATTCGTGAATAATCAAACCCGCAAAAGTCAAAGCCGCAAATGTGGAGGGCTGGGGGTGGTGGTCTTACAATGTTATATCAGATTCTCTGCAAGAATCCTACCATCAGCAGAAAGTTTCTGAAAGCAAAACTCAAGCTTCCAACCGACACACAAGTAATGGGTGCTTTCATTACACATTTAAACCGTCTTAAACCATCTCTCACCTCATTCTTGCTTTCTTGTACAAACCCCCTTTTCTGTAGTCAAAAACCATTTGCAATACTCCTAAGAAAATAAAAACAAAGCCTGCTCCTTCACTTCCAGGGTCTTTTGTTATCAGACACCATGACGTTTTTATATACATTTAACAGAAGAAGAAGAAAGCTTCATTATGTATATTGCTCACTAACAGCCTTCCAAAGTATTAAGCCTAGTATTTGACTTAGCATCTAATCGCAGGAAGAGAGATAAACATGGAAGGAAGTAGGAAATGGTGTGATAAAGAATTTTTAGTTGATGCCTGTCATTTCTCATCTTGATTATTCTGGGTAGTTTCAGGGAAACATTCATGATATCTCTCCACCACCCTAACACAGTTTGTTATTTCCCCAGTTTCATGTAGAAAGGATAGGCAAAGCCAGCACTCCCTTATTTCCAAGTAAAAATTTGCCCTAAAGTACAAAAGACGGTCAAACAACAGTCCTTTGTTATGAACTGTTTGGTTAACCAATAAAACAAACATGTCAAACAAGAAACCCCCCTCCTTTTGGCCACCCAACTTACAGAGCAGTCTTCCACTAAGATTGCTGGGAGGGAAGAAGAGCCAGCTTCTAATGTTTCTGAACACCAGGACTGTATGCATTTTTGAAAGTGAAATGGTACCCCTTTCTCCTGCAAATGCCCAAAGGGAAGACGTCTTACAAGGTACAAGACATCTAAGAGTAAAAACAAGAGCACTTTCAAATCAAATCTCCCATCGGCTCTCCATTTGTGATATGTCTCCTCCCTAAAAGAACAGGACAAGGAAGTTAGCCTTTCCCCGCCTCTTCATTTTAAAAAAAGGCAGCAGGAAAAGATTCAAGTAAGGCATATCTCGCCAGAACACATCTTTCCAAAAAAATACCTTACCAAAAACAAGACTTTTGCTCAGCTTTGACATAAAAGTCTCCAGGTTCCACCCAACCCTTCTTAGTTCTTAAAGAATGGTGCTAGTTTTAGTCTTTTGGAGGATTCTGGCACTCAGTTAATATTTTTTCCTAGTATTTTGTTGTTAATTTAATATTTGTTATGTGCTGCACTTTTTACATCTTAAGTCTCAGAAGCACCCTACAAATATGTCTGTGAGTGCATGGGAGGAATGGATGCATTCCTCTGGAGTGGGGCACTGGGAGGGATTGGGAGAGATGTGTTGTGTGCCTTCAAGTCTTTTCTGACAAATGGAGACCCTATCATGGAGTTTTCCTGGCAAGATTTGTTGGGTGGATCTTAGCCATTGCCTTCCTCTGAGGCTGAGAGCGTGTGACTTCCTCAAGGTCACCCAGTGGGTTTCATGGCTGAGCTGGGAATCGAACCCTGGTCTCCAGAGTCATAGTTCAACCCTCAAACCACTACACCATGCAGGACTGCACTCCTAAAATAATCAGAGATATTAGGAATGGAGTGTTCCTGCCTAGACACTAACAGTATCATATGAACAGAAGCAAATGGAGAAATTTAGCGGAGACATGCATACACTCCCAACTTTTTACCAATGAAAACGGGGCACCATGCTGGAGACAGCAAGTCTGAGAGTGAGTAGTAATATTAACTACTACTGAGTTAACAGAAATCATTAAAGTATCTCCTAGTGTTTCACAGATGAAAACTAGGACACATGCAGCCAATGAGAGTGGGGTCAAAATGGCAAAAGGTATTAATGAGGGAAAACATACAAAAGCTAGGACAGCATGCAGCAGTTTGCCTTTACCTGAACCTTCTGGGAAGGGCAATATTCTGCCCCTTTCTCTCCCCTGTAGAGCGCAAATTCCTTTTGCACTTTGAATTATGTTTGCAGAGAAAGTTTGGAAAGAACTGGGATATACACGGCCGTGCAATAACAGAGGATGACCAAGATGGCAAACATTACTAAGGAGGAAGAACACACAAGTTAGGAGAGGTTGCAGCAGTTTTCTTTTGCCTGAACCAACTGGCTAATATACCACTCCTTCCTCTCCTTCCATTTCCCCACTGATTTCAATGAGTGCAAACTACTTTTGGACTTTGAACTACTCCCATTGCAGAAACTGAAGCATCCTCCACTTGAGAGGATGAGAGAGAAACTAGGACATTTTAAAAGCAGCTGAAAAAAGCGAAAAGATAGAGACTAAATTAGGATCACCTCTACCAAAACTGGGAAAGTTGGAGTGTATGGACTGGTTGCCTGACAAAAGAGCTAGTCAAAAAGTAAAGTGAAAAATTAAAACTGTTCTTATTTGGCTTTGAACCATTCTTTTTGAATCACCTTGTATTTGGAAGTTGGGAGGAGGAAGTAACCAAGTCTACAAAAGCTTATGACTTCTTTCACCCAGTTAGCCTCAAAGGTGTTAACAAGATCCCTTTGCATACACATCAGAATAGTCAAAATGGCAAAAATTATTAATGAGGAAGAATGCACAGGCTGGGAGCAGCTTCTGCAGTTTGCTTTTGCCCAAGTCTACTGGGAAGGGCAAGACATTCCAGCCTAACATGGCTATGTCTCTAAATTCGTCCTGCATATGGCTGCATCTGCACTGCAGAAATAATTCAATTTGCGACCACTTTAACTGTCACGGCTCAAGGCTACGGAATTCTGGGAACTACAGTCTTGTGAGACGCTTAGCCTTCTTATCTGTCAGAGTTCTGGTGCCACAGCAAACTACAAATCCCAGTATTCCACAGCATGGAGCCACGGCAGTTAAAGAGGTGTCAAAGTGAGTTATTTCTGTAGTTCAGATCAGCCATTACGTCTGCCCCAGGATGAAGGTCTGCTTGATGGGTCCTCTATGTGACCCCCACATTCCACCGTATCTGGGGGCTCAGAGGGGCGAGCTTGTATGTGGAAAGCCCTTAAAGTTGTGCTGTGGGAAGAGGAGGATGAGAAGATTTCCAAATATAGGTGAGCCAGAGAGGTTAGAAGCATGACTCCCAAACTCAGGCTTTCCAGGTGTTTTCAACTTCGGCTCTCAAAATCCCAGAACACTGGGCAAGAACACTGAGGCTTCTTGGAGTTGAAGTCCAAGACACGTAAAGAACCAGAGTTTCGGGATCGCTGGGGTGTATCCACCCTGTAGAATTAATGTTTGACACCCCCCTTTAAGCGCCATGGCGCCATCCCACAGAATACTGGGATTTGGTGTAGTTTGGTGAAGCAATAGCACTCTTTGGCAGGAAAGGCTAAAGACTACATATCCCAGGATTCCACATGATGGAGCTACAGCATTTAAAGTGGTAGTGTCTAACCGCATGGTGTTCCAACATGGTTTAGTGGTTTGAGCGTGGGACGATGACTCTGGAGACCAGGGTTCGACTCCCCACTTGAGTATTAAAACCCAAGGTCAACCAACCTTGGCCAAATCACACTCTCTCAGCCTCAAAGGATGACAACAGCAAACCCACCACTGAGGAAACCTGCCAAGAAAACCCTACTATAGGGTCACCATAAATCAAAAATGGCTTGGAGGCACACAACCACCAGTAACTCCATTATTGTAGGCCAGTGAGTAGACCACTGTGTCCCAAACTTTGGTCTTCGAAATGTTTTGAACTTTGACCCCCAGAAACCTCAGACATCTTGGCCAATGGTCAGGATTTTCTGGGAGCTGAAGTCCAAAGGATCTGGAGGACCAAGGTTTGGGAACCACTAGTAAATGTACTGCGTGGTTGGAGCCACTCTGGTCCTCCGTTTCGGACTACAACTCCCACAAGCCCCAGCCAGCTTGACTAACCCTCTGGGAGCCGAAGTTAGAATCATAGAGTTGTAAGAGACCGCAAGGGCCATCCAGTCCAACTCCCTGCCATGAAGGAAATCCAGATCAAAGCATCCCCGACAGATGGCCATCCAGCCTCCGTTTGAAGACCTCCAAGGAGGGAGACTCCACTACACTCCAAGGGAGTGTGTTCCACTGTCGAACAGCCCTTACTGTCAGGAGGTTCCTCCTAATGTTAGGTGGAATCTCTTTTCCTGCAGCTTGCATCCACTGCTCCGGGTCCTAGACTCTGGAGCAGCAGAAAATAAGCTTGCTCCCTCCTCAATATGACATCCTTTCAAATATTTAAACAGGGCTATCATGTCACCTCTTAACCTTCTCTTCTCCAGGCTAAACATCCCCAGCTCCCTAAGTCGTTCCTCATAGGGCATGGTTTCCAGACCTTTCACCATTTTTGTCGCCCTCCTTTGGACACGCTCCAGTTTCTCAATGTCCTTTCTGAATTGTGGCGCCCAGAACTGGACACAATATTCCAGGTGGGGCCTGACCAGAGCAGAATATAGTGGCACTATTACTTCCCTTGATCTAGACACTATACTTCTATTGATGCAGCCTAAAATCGCACTGGCCTTGTTAGCTGCCGCATCACACTGTTGACTCATGTTCAACTTGTGGTCTACTTGGACTCCTAGATCCCTTTCACATGTTGTCTCCTTAAGCCAGGTGTCCACCATCCTATATCTGTGCATTTCATTTTTTCGCCCTAAGTGCAATACCTTACATTTCTCCCTGTTGACATTCATTTTGTTAGCTGTGGCCCAGCTTTCTAGTCTATTCAGGTCATTTTGAATTTTGATCCTGTCCTCTGGAGTATTAGCTATTCCTCCTAATTTGGTGTCATCTGCAAATTTGATAAGTATTCCCCCAATTTTTTCCTCCAAGTCATTGATAAAGATGTTGAATAACATTGGGCCCAGGACAGAGCCCTGTGGGACCCCATTGGTCACTTCTCTCCAGAATGAAAAGGAGCCATTGTTGAGCACCCTTTGGGTTCGTCTAGTCAACCAGTTACAAATTCACTTAACAGTTGCCTTGTCTAGCCCACATTTTACAAGCTTGTTTGCAAGAATGTCATGGGGAACTTTGTCAAAAGTTGAAAAAAAAATATCCGGAAGACCAAAGTGTGAGGAATTATGGGAATTTGGGGAGGAGGTGAGAGATGAGGCTTCCAGCCTCCTCCTCCTCCTCCCCCAAAGTTTAAGGGACCTCAGAGGAAAAGGAAAACCAGCATGGTGTATTGGATTGAGCACTGAACTGTGACTCTAGAGACCAAGGTTTGAATCCCCATGCGGCTGTGGAAACACACTGGGTGACCTTAGGCAAAGTCACACTCTCTCAGCTTCAGAGGATGGCCATGGCAAAAAAAAACCAACCACTCTGAACAAAAACCCCATGATAGTTTTGCTCTGTGTGTGTGTTCAAGTCATTTCTCATTTATGGCAATCTAAGACGAATCTATCATGGGGTTTTCTTGGTAAGATATGTCCAGAGGAGGTTTTGCCATTGCCTTCCCCTGAGGCTGAGAGTGTGTGACTTGCTCAAGGTGTGTCTCATGGCTGAGCTGGGATCCGAACCTTGGTCTCGAGTTGCAGTCCAACCCTCAAAGCACTAAGGTCCAAAACACACCGCAGAAATGATCCAGTTTGAGACCGCTTTAACAGCCCTGGCTCAATGCCACTGAATCCTGGGAACTGTAGTTTTGTGAGGCATTCAGCCTTCTCTGTCGGAGCGCCCTGGTGCTGCAATGAATTACAATTCCCAGGATTCCCCAGCACTGAGCCAGAGCAGTTAAAGTGGTCTACAAACCCCAAAATTCATCTGAGGAAGTAAACTGAATTGACATTCTCAGACACCTAGGGCTTTATGTATGTATATATCTGTCCCTGGCTCCCACTCCACCAAAAGCATCTGAGGAAGTAGGCTGAAGTCTAGCAAAGCTCCTGCTGCCAACAGTCTCAAAGGTGCTACAAGGCATGAAGTCAAAGGCTTTCATGGCCGGCATCCATAGTTTCTTGTGGGCTTTGGGGCTATGGGGCCATGTCCCAGAAGAGTCTCTGAAGATGCCAGCCACAGTCTGAAAACCCCCCAAATAGCCATATATACTCGACTGTAACTTGGCCTCATGCACGAGTCGAGGCCAGAATTATGGGTTTGATGTGACCCACGGATACGTCGAGGGTAACACTTAGGGACGTGTAACAAAGGACCCAAAGCAGTGGTTCTCACTCTTGCTTTCTGAGACTCCAACTCCCAGAATCCCTGAACCATGGGGATACTGACAGGGACTTCTGGGAATCGAAGTCCAAAACATCTGGAGGCCCAAAGGCTGAGAACTACTGGTCTAAAGGATAAAAGGAAAGGGAAACGGTGCCAAAGAAGTAGGAAGAAAGAGTTCAAGCGCAGCCCTTGCATTCGCTCTGAATGAGCAGACTCTGGGTTTTGGGGGTCAGTTTCTTTAGACTGAAGTTCCTAGACTTAGAGGTGCGCATTCCCGGTCTGCGCTACGCTCCGCGCAGGGTTTCCAGAGACTAACGCGGCTTCGTCTTTGCATACAAACCCCAGAATGCAACGGCCGGGAGGCAGCCAGGAGATTCGCCTTCCGTATATTGTGCGTATTGATGGTTTCATAAATATGTGGCTCAGTGCTAGGGATCCTGGGAATCGTAGTCACTGAGTGCGGACGAAGCGCTGCCCTACCTGCCTCGCTGGGAGCTCTGGGGAAGAAGGCGCGCCCTCCCCGCTCCTCCTCCTCCGGCGGCAGCGACTCCTCGCCTTTACTTTGACCTCTTTCCGCCGTTCCTGCTCTCCCTCTCTGTGCTTTCCTCCTCTTGGCCCCGCCTCCCGGCTCGCTGACGTCACCGCCTTATCGACCAATCCCCGCTTCTCTCTCCTCCCTTCAACCTAAGTAGCCTCCAGCTCGCAACGGCCGTTGAGGGAAAGGGGGCGGAGCTATCAAAGAAAGGGAGGGGGAGGAAAAGAGAATCAGTCAACCAAGTGCCATGCCGCGGCCAATCACGAAGCTCGATCTAGCAGCACGCGGGGATGGGCGGGGAAAGTGGTAGAAAGGTGTGCGCATGCGCCGACCCCACCCAAGCTTTCTCAACCTTTCGATTGCTTCATTTTTTGGACTTCAACTCCCAGGAGTCTCGGCCAGCTTGCCCCAATGATCAAGGATTCTGGGATGTGAAGTCTAAAAGTGCCTAAAGGATCCCAAGGTTGAGAAACGCCGGAAGGGAAAGAGGAGGGAGCTTATCGCTTTCTTAAATCGACGCCGTGTCGCTTTAAAAATGTGGTCCCTCCCTCCCTGTTGCATTTTGGACGTTGTAGTTTAGGGGAAGGGGCGTTTAGAATATTCAAACAGCCAGCTCTTAAACGTTAATGAACCACAAGCCGCAAAATGCAACAGGAGGCAGAGGGAAGGACATGGCAACCACGTGACTCCGCCGCAGCCAATCGGAAAGTTGTAGAAAGCGGAATGGGAGGGGACACTTGCCCAGATGGGTTGTGCGCAGGCGCGATGGATTCACTGCCGCTCTCTCCATGCTCCCTCCTTACAATGTGTCTCGAGTTCACACGGCGGTTGGAGCGGGGCTATGGAAGAGCAGCGGAGAGATGTCGGCCACTTGACGCGCCGCAGCTAATCAGGAAGCTGTATCGGGACCACACTGAAGGGAAATAGTGTAGAGGCGTGTTCCCATGCGCAGGCGCAGTTGTTTACTGCTACCCTTCTCCCTGCACTTTCCTCTTCACTCATGTAAGTGGGAGGGGCTAAGGAAAAGAGGCGGGGAAAAGAGCACGTCAATTTCGCCACCCGCGGCTCGCCACAGCCAATCAGGAAGCTCAATCTGGCGCCACGCGGAGAGGGCGAGGCGGGGACATTGTAGGAAAGTATGCGCACGCGCCTTGGGTGGCTGGTTCTTCCTGGTAAGGAGCCTCGAGCTCGCGCGGCGCTTGGGGAGATGAAAGGGGAGGGGTTAAGGGAAAGAGGCGGGGGAAACAGAACGTGTCAATCACCTGGCGCGCAGCAGCCAATCAGACAGTTTAATGTGGTTGCACGTTAGGGAGAGTAGATTTGGATGGAGAGGTCTCTGTACGCATGCGCAGTTGCAGCCCGCTCTTAGGAGGAGGCGTGGCTTAAGCGCGCTCTCCTGGTCCTGGAGGAAATCCGTTGATAAAAAAGTGTCCTGCTGCGCATGCGCGCTACGTTCCACACAGCAGAAATAACCCAGTTTAACACCGCTTTAAGCGCCATGGCTCAGTGCTGTGGGGTGAGTTCACTGGTATGAAAGCGTGTTCAAACCGGATTGCTTTCTGCAGTGTGGATGCAGCCTTAGCTACTTTATTCGTTTCTCTTTGCTTTCATGGCAGTGCTGCCTTCTGTTGTTTAGCATTTAAGAACTGGGATTTCAGAAAAGAGGAATGGTGCCATCAAGGAATACCTTAAAATAATGATAATGATAATAATAATGCTAAAAATAACGCCTGAGAAGAAGAAGAAGAGGAGGAGGAAGAAAAGCTTTCCCCCAACATTTTGTAGCCGTTCTTAATGAATTTTAGGGAGCTGGGTTTGAAAGACGCCAGGAAAATACTGTACCAATCACCTTTGTTAAGTGCAATTTCTTTTGGTGCTTTTGATTGATTTTTATTTATTTGTTTAATGTTTCATATCAGTTAATTAAAGTGTTGGAAAGTTAAGTCAAAGACTCCTTTCTTTTATCAGGATCGTTTCATTCAGTCTCATGGAAACACCACAAAAGTCCAAACAAGTTGTGAGGGAGAAATCCAATATCATTTTTTGGATTTAGGACACTGCAAAAACTATGCCATCAATTTTGCAACCCTATGTAAGGCGAGGGGGGGGGGTATTTATATGGCACGTGACGGTAAAGTTTGCACCCCCCAGCTTTTCCAGCTTAACCAGGAGTCTCCTAATTAATCCTCTGTCCACAAAACGAACCAACGTTTGGGCCACACAGTACAGTATACAGAAAACCTACATACACAGAACTCCAACCAGGACAAAAAAGAAGCATAATAAAAAACACGTAAACCAAGTAAAACGGATCTGTGAACCCACTTCTTAGAAGACGAATTGAAGCACCTAGACTGGGTTCTGCAGGCAAATAGTTCATAGGATCATAGAGTTGGAAGAGACCGCAAGGGCCATCCAGTCCAACCCCATTCTGCCATGCAGGACCTCTCAATCAAAGCATCCCCATTGACAGATGGCCATCCAGCCTTTGCTTAAAGACCTCCACAGAAGGAGACTCCACTACACTCCGAGGAAAAAGTGTGTTCCACTGTCGGACAGCCCTTACTCTCAGGAAGTTCTTCCTAATGTTGAGGTGGAATCTCTTTTCCTCTTTTGCATCCATTGCTCCAGGTCCTAGTCTCCGGAGCAGCAGAAAACAAGCTTGCTCCCTCCTCAATATGACATTCCTTCAAGTCTCTCATATCACCTCTTAACCTTCTCTTCTAAACATCCCCAGCTCCTTAAGTCATTCCTCATAGGACATGGTTTCCAGACCATTCACCATTTTAGTCGCCCTCCTTTGGACACATGGCTCCAGTTTCTCAATGTCCTTTTTGAATTGTGGTGCCCAGAACTGGACACAATATTCCAGGTGGGGCCTGACCAGAGCAGAAAAGAGTGGCATTATTACTTCCCTTGCCAAACCCAGAAGGCAGACCTTTCCCACCAATGGTCACTGATGGGATGCTGCAGCCACTTGGCACCTAACTTATTGTGGTGCACGCTTAGGTTATGCATATGTATTTATATTGTATGGAGGTTTATTGCACCTAGTGCACTGTATTTACATTTTATATATAGCTGTGTGATACTGCTTTTTATTATGTTACTAGTATTTTGAAACGGCCCTTGGGCTACTCAATAAATTGTATTGATTGATATTGTGGGGCTGCTGATAAAGTGGGGAAGGGAGGTAACTCTTTTTCTTGCCCAACCAGCAGCCCCATCAGACCCAGAAGGGATCAATAGGTGTCCACCGCAGCACCCCATCCCTCACCAGCGGCCACAGCCAACGGACAGCAGAGGCACCTTGGCTGGCAGAAGGGGTGCCTGAGTGTTTCAGTTTGCACCCCATGTGCCCCTCTAGTCGCACTTCTGTGCAAAGGGATCCATATAGCAGCTTTTGAGACTAACCAAGCAAAAATAATTGCAGCATAAATTTTTGTAGACTTGGTCTACTTCCTTAGATGCATGAAGGTAATACAAGATCCTTTTGCATTATAAGACCTTTACAGTCGGCCCTCCATATCCACGGTGGGGGCTTGGAACCAAACTCCAGCAGATACCAAGGCCCCGCTGTATTTATTTATTTATTTCTGAGAAAAAACAAACTTAAACTTTTAAATTGAGGCAAAACAAATTGTTTCTGGCCTGTACACAAAACCTGTGCCCTGGAACTCTTTCGGCATGTGTTCTGATGTACTTCATGTTTCAAATCAATACTTTGCAATTCAGGAGAGTTTCTTTCAAATTTTGATTAAGCAGACGCAGTTACAAACATCCTTAGTATGCCCTTAATTTTCCACAGCAATATTGGAAGATTTTTACACTTAGAATTCAATGAAAATCAATTCACATCTGAGCTGAGTCTTGTGGGAGCTATCCTTTGCTTGCATTTCAGGTTGCTTTTGATACTATATAAATTTGATGGGCTACGATCAACCATGAGATATGCTCCCCCTCCCCGGTCCTTCACCTTGAGAGCATGCTTAGCAATACTTGTCTCTCTCTGTGTTTCTTGGCTTATAAATTATGCAAAGTTTCTGATTTTCTGCATGTTGCTTTCTATACCCAAATCAAAGGCATGCAAATGCAGTTTTCCTTTTGCTGTTTGCAAGGAGTATAGGGCTTGAATTTATTAATAATAAAGTAAACATGCACATTTACACATGGAAAACAAATCTTCTGCTAGATGAGCAGACCGCATTCTCTGTGTAATGTCTTGTGGTGGTTAAAGTAAATAACCCTATGAATTGTGAAAGGGTTCCATCAGCAATATCACTATATTTATTGTTGCTGTAGTTGTCAACTGCCCGACTCATGGTGGCCCTCCAAGACCTCTTGTCCTCCATTGCTCTGCTTAAGTCCTTAGGTCTTCATGTGTATGACCACCCTAACTGCATTCGTCCATCTGGTGTGTGGCCTTCCTCTCTTTCTAATATCTCCAACCTTTCCTACCATTGTCTTTCCTAATGAGTCATGTCTTCTTTTGCCTCATCATGAGAAGTCATGATGCATTGGAAAATCAAATAATGCTGGGAAAGTTGGAGGGGTGTAGAAAGAGAGGAAGGCTGCATGCTAGATGGATGGCCTCTATTAAGGAGGCACAGGTATGAATCTACAGGAACTAAACAGAGCAGTGAAGAACAGGGAGTCTTGGAGGTGTCTGATCCACAGGGTCACCATGAGTCGAGATCAACTTGTGGCAGTTAACAACAAAACATGTCTTCTCATGATGTGGCCAATTTGATCATCATGGCTTCCAGGGAGAGTTCAGGCAATCTGTTCAAGGACCCATTTGTTTGTCTTTTTGGCTGTCCACAGTATTCTCAGCACTCTTCTCTAGTACCACATCTCAAATGAACTAATTTTCTTCTTATCCATTTTCTTCACAGTCCACCTCTCATGGAGATGGGGAATACAATGGCTTGGACAATCGTAACTTTAGTCCTCAATTGTATCTCTTTACTCTTTAAGGTTGTGTCTCATTCTTTCATTGCTGCCCTTCCCATTCCTAGTCAGATTAACAGAACAATTGATTTCCCTGATGTTAGGAGCCCTGGGATGCTTCTTGGATAGCAAGTGAGATCAAATGAATCATTTTCCATGAAAACAGAGGGACAAAGATATGACTGTCAGAAATAAACGGTAAGTTTTGTATCACTTGTATTGAATAAACAGTATGACTCCCTTGCCAAGGAAACGCCATGATTTGTTTGCCTTATGGTTGCCATAAGTTGAAAACGATTTGAAAGCACACAATAAATGACCCCCTTATCCATGGTTTCACTTACCCATGTCCAGGAAGGAGTATCTCTAGGCATCTGGAGGTCCTCCAGTGCAACTCTATAGCCAGCTTCTGGCAGAAATATAGGGTTTGTCATGATCCATGAATTTTGCTAACTGCAGTAAACATGGCAGGCCCATGATAAGCAGCCTGTGGGACTCTAAAATGTTGAACTCTGACATTTCCAGTGAAACTTCTTGTTCATTCAGTATTTTGTTGTTCCTTGCCATCTCGACCTTATAGGAACCCTATGAGTCCCGGGATGGCATAGTGGTTTGAGTGCTGGACTATGTCATGGCCAGCCAAGAGCCGGTCTCAGAGGATGAGGATGTAGCTCCTCTAGTGCAAGGGGAAATTGAGGCTAAACCAGGTGCTAATCCTGCTCTGCCAGATCCCAGCTGCAACCTCCCAGCCCCAGAGGAGGAGGCTCAGCCAGGTCCTAGTGCTGGAGGGATTCCTCCTGAGACTCAGCAGCCTAGTGGTGACTCTGGGGAAGAGCCAAGCTTAGAGGTGCCTTCCTTTAAGCAACGCAGGTCTGAGAGTGCTTGCGTGCGTCGGTCCAGGAGAATTGCTGAGAGACAATTGGCAAACAAGCCTCAGCTGGCACCGAGAAGAGAGTCTCCTACTTAACCACCTGGGAGAGGCCTACTTGGTGCTAGAGTTTATTGCCGTATCCTTCTGTGCGATTACTGTCAGCACTAGCTCCTTGCTCCCTGGAACCCTCGTTTGCCTCTGGAACAGACTGAACTCTTGTTACCTTCTGGCTGCCCTGATCTTGGACCGAACTGACTTCTGTGGACTCTGGAATCCTGACCTTGGTTTTGTTACTGGTGTGCTTCTTGTGGAATAACTGAAAGGTCTGTAGCCTGCCTTTTAGCTCTTTTTTTGTTAAACAATCCTTATCAGTGTTTGTTTGGACTTGTGCTGGCCATAGTCCAGGACAGACTATGACTCTGGAGACCAAGGTTCAATTCCCTACTCGATCACCTTGGGCAAGTTACATTTTCTCAGCCCCAGGAGAAGACAATGGCAATCCTCCCCTGAACAAATGTTGCCCAAGAAAACCCTGTAATAGGTTCACCTTAGGGTCACCATAAGTAAGAAGCAACTTGGAAGCACAGAATAATGATGATAAAGAGTGAGAGAAGAACCTAGTTAATCATCTCAGGCAAGTATGTTCCATACTGGAAAAGGTTTCCCTTTGGTTTTCTCTACTAATCTATGTGAAGGCGAGGAAGTGGAATGAAGTCCAATTCCTTGGTAGAAGAGTCAAAAAGAAACAATGGGGTCAGAAAACTCACCTTTTAAAAAGGTGAAAGATTTCTGAAGAGAAACCAGAGTGTATGAAACTGGCAACCTTTTAAATCAATGGTACGGGAACAACTAAGTCTTCAGATCTTCTTGGAGGGCAATTCCCATCAGCCTCAGCCAAGAGGGATGATGGCTATTGCCATCCAGCAACATTTGGTGGGTCATACTTTCTCCATCCTTGTTTTACATCAAGCTATTTCCTCTCTTCTTGTATTTCCCATCACTGGTACAGAGATCCTTCAGCTAAAGTGAAAATTGTAGAGCATGGAAAACTGAGTCTTGAAACACCACTCTCTTCTCCATAATCTCCATGAAAGGACCAAAGTGTACATGACACCAGTTATGGTATTAATCCTTGTATGATTGTTTTCTTTTATTAAGATTGTAATCAAGCATTATAAGCACATTTAATATGGTTTTGGCATGATTAAAGAAGATTCCCATACTATGTTGTTGTTGTTGTTGTTGTTGTTGTTATATCCCACCATTCTCCCAATATAGGGACTCAAGGCAGCTAACAACAAATTCAAAACAACAAAAATTAAAAACAGTACAAAATCATTAAAAAGTATAATATTTTGAAAAACAATTAATTACAATTAAACATTAAAAAATATGAAAATGTATTTTTTAAAAAACTACACAAACCTTGAAATCCAAATCACACAACATTTAAAAGGCCAACCCTCATCAGTCTGAAAAATCCTGATGGCACAGGCTTGAAACCATTGTAATTGCCATGGCTCTGTTCTATGGATTCCTGGGATTTGTAGTTTGGTGAGGCATTTTATGTCCAAAAGCCCTAGTTCTATAGTTTAAAGGACTGTAGTAGAGAGTGCTAAGGATCTCATTAAACTGCAAATCTCAGGTTTCTATGGGACAGACCCATGACAGTTAAAGCAGTATCAAAGTGCCATAATTGTGCAGTATGGATACAGCCAATATCTAGTCCCCTTGTCAGAGGGTGGCAAAGCAGGTTTAAACCACAGTGTGGGAGCAGAGGAGCCTTTAACATTTAAATTAGCATCAACAAATATTACGCAGATCTTTGTTCTCTTTTGTCCTTTGTTTTCTGTGATTAATATCCTCTCTCTTTGTGACATGTAGCCAGTCTCATGATACCTCAAAAGACAGAGAGGTGTGTGTGTGTGTGTGTGTGTGTGTGGTCTTTTTCTTCACTAGAAAAATCTGAATTTAGGAAGGAAAAGTTACAATCTTTTCCTGTATTGTTACAGGTGCTGTAAAACTGGTATTTAAATTGTGCTTTTGGTGTGACAGGCGAGGGAAAATATAAAAATTTAAATCTGTTTGATAAAATCTGCTGCCACTTTCAGGTAATATCATAAAAGGGAGGGAGGAAGATGAAGAATGAATGCAACCTAAGAAAAATGAGAGTCTTGGACCATTGATGTTACACTAAAAAGGAGAATGAGTGGAGAGATTTTGCCTCTTAGCTTTGGTACCCCTTTCTGTCATTTTTGTGGAGCTCTATGTTATTAAAGTGCTCTCTGTTCGTGCAGTTTTAGAGATAGCCGTCTATCAGCATGGCTATTAGGAAACTCAATTTTTATAACTGAGATAAAAATATATATATTTGCTTGCTCTCCACTCTTCCTTCTAAAAGGACAATTTGTTCATCTTTCCCATTTCACTTTAAAAATCGCAGTTTTAGCCCATTTCCTGTATTTATGAGGATCCGCCTGAGCTACAACTCGGGATGCTTAGACCTTAGACTAGTGAAGGTTTGTGGCTCACTACCTTTTTGTTGGGAGAGAAGTGTTTCAAGACAAAAGGCAGAGGGGCAACTTGATCTTCTAGCCACACTGTCAAGATCCCATTACTCAGAATCAGTGTTGGACAGTGTTCTGTTGTCACAATGAATAATTGGGTTTTAGTGCAAACTGTAAATTAGCTATCCTTCAGACTATAACACAGTGCAGATTCACTGCCCCACTGACATCAGAGCCACCAGCCCCCACAGTTTTTCGTTGTGAAAATTTATCATCTCCCACATGCACTGCTATTGTGAGTATTGCAACTAAGTACAGACACCATAAAAATCATACAAAGAGCAGGCTTAGACTCAGAAGGAGGTGAGAAGATGGGAGGAAGGAGCATCAATAATCCAAGATGTGCAGGTGACACCATACTAAGAGTGGACTTGGAACAATTATTAAGGAAAGCTAAAGAAGAAAGTGCAAAGACAGGTTCACTGTTGAACATAAAGAAAACAAAAATAAAGACCATGGAGAAGTTACATAAATTCAGCCTAAGGGATCAAAATAGTTAACGATTTCCCATACCTTGGATCAAACATTAATCAGAACTGAGACTGCAGTCAAGAAATCAGAAGATGGTTAGGAATTGGAAGGGTAGTAATGAAAGAACTAGATGATCCTAAAGGGTAAAGATATACAAATGAACACTAAAGTTAGAATCATTGTATTTCCCTTTACCATATACAGAAGGGAGAGATGGACAGTGAAGAAAGCAGATAGAAAGAAAACCAACTCCTTTGAGATGTGGTGCTGGAGAAGATTGCTGAAGACACCATGGATGGCCAAAAAGACAAACAAATGAGTCCTAGAACAGAACAAACCTTAACTCTCCCTGGAAGTCAAGATGGTTAAATTGAGGCTATCATTCTTTGGCCACATCATGAGAAAGCAGGATTCATTAGATAAGACAATATACTCAGTAAGGTAGAAGGTAGTAGAAAGAGAGGAAGATGGCACACCAGCTGTATAGACTTGATCAGGGAGGCCATGGGTCTGAATCTATGTGACTTAAGCAGGGCAGTGGAGGATAGAGGGTCATGGAGATGTCTCATTCACAGGGTTGCCATGAGTCAGGCCCAACAAGAAGACAGTTAAGAACTACAAATAGAAAGCATAGAGAAGTTTGTGCAGACTTTGGAAGCAACACACTACAATTAATAATTATATCTGCAATATGCTATTTTTTGAGGGGGAAAAGGGCATAAAAATGTAATTTTATGAAAAAACAGAATGATTGGTAACATTGGGGCTCAACAGACAGGCAACTCCATGCTGCCCATTTTTGCCCCACACCATTGCTGCAGCAACCAAGTGGCACAGTAACAATGTGCTCCCTCTCGGGAGCAGAAAGAAGTTGTCAAAAGCAATTTCCTGGAAGGAGTGCTATTGGCATGCTTCTGTGCCCTGATCACGTTCCTTCCAACCACCGCCGTTTGGGCGCTGCACCACACTCATGCTATCATGGCGCCACCCATGTAGACTGGGGCGAGCCATGATGGCAGCCTCCTCACATACTAGGGCTATTGGGCATGTAAATGCACAGCCTCATCTAGCCTTGTTATGTTAAGCTGAAATTTTCTGCATTTTGGTGTCTGTGTTTTCCCTGTACTCTGGACAACTATGATCTTTGAAGCATGGGAGCATGTCTACAATACCTCATATGTACATCAGATATAATAGTTTGCAAATGAGAAACTTTAACACCTCTGAAGTCAGAAAGACAGGCAAATGAGGCAGGATGTTTTGCCGGACAAGCCTGATAAGGCTGATTTACAACTTAATTCTCAACCCAGACATTGCCAGACCAAGCAATCCTTTACAATGTAGATTTGATTCCCTTTGATGTAAAACAAACACCTTTGCGTTCAGGCTAGGTTTTGCTTATAAAAGATCCCCAAAATTCTTTGTCAGTGGGCTAGTTGGAAGGCATGGGGACACTCTGTGACTCTGAACTCTGACCAGTCCCAGTACATCCGTTCTCTCTCTGCTCACCTAAATGGCTGTATCCCACGCTATCCTCCTCTGAATTGGACCCGGAGTCAAGCCTCTCTCGTGTAATTATCGCCATTAGTTCAGCCTCTAGCTATTCCAAGTTAACTCCTGATTTCCTTAGTCCTGGCATGTACATGTGAGTGTATGTGTATTGTAGTGTGATTTTCTCTCATTAATAAAAGAAACACTTCATTCAGAGAATTCTACCTCAGCATTATTCCCCTGATCCCTTATAAAAGATCTTTTGGTATACATAAGGGAAACAGTCTCGAGGGTCCTTGTAGCCGACTCAATAAATTGAGCTAAATAAAATTCCCCTAGAGAGACTCTTGGCTACAACACACATGCATGCAGAACAGACACAAACTGAAAGGCTAGCATCCTGTTTGTGGCATACACATATGTAAGTCAAGCTATGCATGGAGGGTGAATTATTTGCCACGATGCAACAGATTTATTCAACTGATAGCAGTGGAAATGGAGTCATGCATACAGCAGTGTTGTACATCACAACTGCATATTGCAATGGCTTCCAGTCACTGACGTGTGTTGCACAATGTTGCTATTCTGCATGAGGGTTCTGTAATGCTAACACAGTTTACCTCCGGCTGTTGATATTTATATTACACTCAAGAGGTGTTGGATTGCAGGCAAAGAACATGTCCAGTTGAGAGGGGGGGAAAACCTGTTGTGCCCCAAGTTTTGGTCCTATACAGACCAGTTTTATTTTGGAGATCCACACATTGTTTTCTTCATCTTGAATTATTTCCTGGGAATTCCCAGCATTATCAAGGACTTTTCATTATTGCTTCCCAGGTTGGTTTAAATCAGTGGGAGATACAGACCCCTCCTGGGGGTGGTGGAAAGTCCCAGGGGGGCGGTGAAGGAAAAGTGAGGGGGAAAGGGGGGGGCGGGGGGACCTTCAGTCAAAGTATTGGTGTGCAAGAAAGACAAGGGGAACCAATGGCCTTTAGGACTTTGCTCCCAGGATGACTGAGCAGCCAGTCAAACAATGACCAAAAAGACTCTCCCCTGTGCCAGCCTTTGCTGCAAGACTGGCACAAGCAAAAAGCTTGTTGGTCGCTGCTCAGCCAGCTGCTCGGTTGCTGCTCCCAAGGTGACTGGGTGCAAAGGGAGCAGCGACTGAGATTAGTTGTTCTGAATTTGAAATAGAACAGTAGACCTGATATCAAAAAATACGCCCGGGGAGCACTAGAATTGTCACTCAAGAGGAAAGGGGGCAGTAGCCTGGAAAAGTTTTGGGGGGCACTGGTTTAAATTAACCCAGTCCTTTCCAAAATAAAATGTATCTGTACTTGCCTGTGTGTTTGTACAAAGAGATAGATATGGCTCAACATAGCTTGTTTGGGCCTCTTACAGGATGCCTTAGAGGGAGACTTATAATGACAACCTACGCTTTGAAATTTGCCACTGTTCAGAGGAGAATAGAAGATAACTAATATGCATGCTAGGATCTTTACAGCTGCATTTGTTCATGTCATGGAACCCCAAATGCTTTGTTTCAGGTGTTGACTTAAGTAGACAAGCTATCAGGGTGTCACAACTACAAAGAAGGACAAGGCACCGCAAAATGTAAGACATTCAAGAAAAAATAGGACATTTCCTAAAAACACTAATATAAATGTTAATTCATGCTTCTTAGTCATGCTCAGAATGGAGGACATCTTGAAATTCTGGCTCAGTCATGTGAACTCACTGGGTGGCCTTGGGCAAGTCACATTCTCTCAGTATCAGAGGATGGCAATGGCAAACCTCCTCTGAAGAAACTTGCCAAGAAAGTTTGCCTTAGGGTTGCCATAAGTCAGAAATGACATGAAGGCACACAACAGCAACCATCTCTTACACTCTATATTCCATTATATAGTCAGCCCTCCACATTTGCGGGAGTTAAGAGTTTAGGACCCCCACTAAAATGGAAAAATTAAATATTTCTACCCCCCCCCCCAGAAAAAACCTTAGCGAGTCTATATTTCTATTGCTATGGTCTAAGGCATCCAAGCGAAGTACTGCTTATGTCCTGCCATCGCAGGGCATGCCTTGTAGTCCCAAATGGAAGGAGAAACAGTCTACCTGGTGTTATTTTATGCATTGATTATTTGCATAACTTTTAAAAAGTTTTCTTGAAATTTTCTGGTCTACAAATGTTTGTGATTTTCTATCGTGGGCTGCAAAACTCCAAAAAAATCCCACTTAATTGTTTATAACAAATTTGTGAATAATCAAATCTGTGAAAGTTAAACCCATGAATGTTGAGATTCAACTGTATGCACATGTCACAGTATAAACTTGCTTGAGGATTGGGGTCTGCTGGAGGGGCCCTCTTCTGTGTCCCTTTGTGTAGGGACATTGGGAAGGGCTTTCTCTGTTTTGGCACCTTGTTTGTGAAATGCTCTTCCCTGGAAAGCCCAGCTGATGTCAACACTAGATTCATTTTGGCACAGTTAAACCCTGGATTGTTATTAAAAGCCTTTTGGGGTCTAATGGATTTATTGAATTTACTGAAATCTATACATATACAAAGTTTAGAAGTATTTTCAATGCTTTTACATTATTAAATTGTCCTATACATTATTATTAACTGATTAAAATAGTTGTGTCACAATTTCATATCATAAAATCTCAAGAATGCACCTAATAAAATCCGTACAAACAATTTTCAAAATTTAAACAATGAAAAATAATTTAATTGGTTGAAACTGGTTTTATTTATATGTCACCCTGAGGTTTTATGGTATGGGGCAGAATATAAGTATTTTAATAAATGAATAATATTTTGTTTCATACATTTTAGGGTTTTTTTCTCATTAAAATGTGAAGATAGTTGTATCAGCTCTGGGGATTTATTAATTCAGTTTGCCACTGGGCTGTGCTATTACTCTATGTATTTGGTGCACTTATTTCTCAGAGACCCATTCTCGCAATGCATTATTCAGCAGGATGAACATGGCTAGTGTGCGGCATAAGTTGTACATTGTCATAAGAAAATGCTGAATGATTAATGCCAAGGTAAGTATCACCATTTCAGCTCTGTGGCAATGTTATCCCCATCTCCCCATGTAGCTTGAACATTTCCAGTTCTTCCCTTAAAGGCATTAGGCATGGATGCTGCCTGTATGATTCACCAAAATAAGTTTATTGAAGACTCAGACTCACAGTTTTACCTTTTGTTTTTAAGGTATACCCCTAGAGAGACCTATTGAAGCTCACAGGATAAGGCCAGCAATAAATCTCATAGCAGAAATCCACTCAGCTCATTTTTAATAAGATGTAGAGTAACTGCCTGTGTCCCTGTAGTTATCCAAAATTCTTCCTTGCACTGCTAAGTTTTCCAGACTCTTTTCTGCAGATGGTTAGAATTATGCTGTCCATGCATGAAATGGAGAAAAGGACTGGGTAGCAGGTGATATGGAAAATTCCAATCTGAGACCATGAAAAACTGATGCCCAGCAGAGTAGACAATGCAAAGCTACACAATTATAGCACTGTGATTCCATCTGCAATGGTTCCATCCATCTTGGGATTTGCAGCTTTAGGGAAGAGTATTCATAATTCTCAGCAAGAAATACTAGGATTTCATAGGCTGTAGCCATGATAGGGTAAAGTGGAATTATAGTGCCATTGTTATATAGTGTGAAAGGACCTTTGGCAGGTTTCTGTCACCTCCTCCAGATGAGCCAAAAGTTGTAGTAAATGTTGCTGTCTATTCTATTCTGGATTTTACACCATTCAGCAGTTGTTTCCTCTGCCTTATCCAGCAACACACACACACACACACACATATATAAAACAATGCAGGATATATAGAGAGACAGATATATATATATATATATATATATATATATATACATATACATACACACACATATATACACACACACAGAGAGAGATAAAGAGAGAGAGAGAGAGTTTTGTCCCCCTTTTTTCTTGCTCGACTAGTTAACCAAAAACAGCTGAATCTGTTATTCCTTGACTTCTGCTATAGCCACTGTGTGATTTATCTGTTATTTTAAGGTATGTTTTAATCTATGAATTGTTTAATTGTATTTCAGGGGATGGGTTGTTGGGATTTGATTGTATTTCTAACATGTAAGCCACCCTGGTTGTGTTGCATAGGGAGGTGGGGTACAAATAAGTATTATTATTATTATTATTATTATTATTATTATTATTATTAACTGTCCTCATTCTTCTTCACCAATATCCACATTTTCTGTCTTGTTGTTATGTGCCTTCATGTTGTTTCTGACTTATGGTGACCCTAAGGTGAACCTATCATGGGATTTTCTTGGCAAGATGTATTCAGAAGAGGTTTGCCATTGCATTCCCCTGAGGCTGAGAGACAGTGGCTTGTCCAAGCTCTTCCAGTGGGTTTCATTGCCAAGCCAAGAATCAAACCCTGGTTTCCAGAGTCACAGGTCAGCACTCAAACCACTACTGGCACAGCTAATATTTTTAAAATCAAAATTGTTAAATTCATAGCAGTATGCCTCTTGAGGTCTATAACAGGAAAAGACAGGAAATGTAAAGCAACAACAAGAATGTACAGTCTGATAACCTGAAAAGTAATGACGGAAGGAAAGTCGGAGCAAAACCTTCATAGTAGTAGTTACACTATCCATTCAACGTATAATTGGTGAGAATGCCCAGAAGCACAGGAGGAACAGAGACTATACATACAGATGTGGGAAATTACCCCTGCCTCAACTGGAAGCTGCTGGAACAGGGGGGAAACCCCAATTACTCTTTATCATGAGTTTTAAAAGTTGTGGCTAGTCCTGGAAATTGTGAGAAATAGACCAGGAGAGGAGATGTATCATAGGGAAATTTTTTTTAAAAAGCCCAGCAAGTACATTTGTCCCTCCACATTTATGGCTTTGACTTTTTCAGATTTGGTTCTTCATAGATTTTATGAATATGTTCTCTCTCTGAATATCTAGGCCCTCCAGCGCAACTCTATGGTCAACTTTAACCAAAAGTTGCACTGAAGGACCTAGAGACTCCTAGAGAACACTCCATTAGGCATTTGTAGCTCCTCCAGCATATTCCTATGGTCCATGTCTGGCAGTCCTGTGCCCCTAGCCCCAGCAAATACCTGAAAGAGTGCAGTGGAGCACATTACTTGATAGCTAGTTTAGGGATTAAGTTTTATATGTAGGATCATTTGTGATCTTCATTAGGTTTAATACTTGTACTGTCATTCCTGGCAAAAAGATCACTACTTTGATAGAAAACTGAGCAGAGGATGACTCTGCGATAAACTGACCTTTACTGCACTGAAAATTGTCCTCCTAATTGCAATGGCATGGGAGAAGGGGCAAACAGTATCCTCCCAAACTGAAAAGAAGGGCTGGGTGGGATTTTCTGAGTTCGCATTTTTCGATGAAAATACTCATTTTGCACTGACTGAGCCCCTCCATGGGAGGGAAGTTTCCAATCATGCAATGCATTTCAGCATTGCAATAGAATGTGCACAAAACCATGTTCAGATTTTAAAACTGCAAGTAGTTTTTTGTGGGGGTTTTTGGGCTATGTGACAACGTTTTAGAAGGGAACAACTCTTCTAGAACATGGCCACATAGCCCGAAAAACCCACTAAAAAACTGTGGATGCCAGCCATGAAAGTCTTCGACTTCAAAATGTAGACAGCTAGGGAAAAAAATAAACATAAATACCAGGAGGGAGGCTTGAAACCCAGTATGGAACTGAGGTGGGACAAGATGGGATTCAAAACAATTTTTTTAAAATTAAAATTAAAACAGAATACAAAAAACAAAAATTTGAGAAATTACAATATAGTCACAGCTCAGTAAACATAATATAAAACCTTCAGATTGAAGCTGTTATGGAAGTCATTAGCAAAATTACAAATTCATGCCTACAATATATCTCTTGGAGTGGATGAGCCAGATCAGGAAACAACAGCATTCCCTAAGTTCAAATGTTGAAACAGTGGTGGTGGAGGAGGTCCTAAAGAATTAACAAAAGTCGAAAAGGGAAACCATTTCTTCTCAAAAGGGGCATGACATGAAGTAGAGCTGTTAATCCTGTCTGATAGCTTTTCCATTAGTAAAGTGTTCCAGACCCTTTACCACCAGTTCCCTGTGAGTAAGCAGCCAGTCTTCCAGTTCTGTGCACAAATCAAATGAGAATAACGGAAGTTGACGTCTGTACTGAAAAGGAAGGCTTATCTTTAAAATGTCACCTTGGGCTAGTCTACATGTTTAAAATACTCCTCATTCTAGTTGAACAGAATGTGATCCAGCCACATGCAATTTGCAGAAGTTCTGGCTTTTTGCAACCCCCCCCCCCCCAAAAAAAAACCCCTCCTTAAACCCTGCAGAAAAAGATTTTGTGGTTTTTACCAGAGCATCCACTGAAATTTGGAGAACTACACATTACTGCACAACTGTTAACAGCTTGCTCCATTTTCTACATGACACCCCTTCAGATGTTTTAAAGATGGCTATCATATCATCTTGCAGGTGCTGAGCAGACAGGCCAGGATAGCATGGACTGAGCCCAAGCTATTTGGGGCTGGATACTCACCCAGGTCAGGTCATGGGGATGGGTGGATGTTTATACCAACCTGGGACTGGTTACCAGCTTACACTCCTTAGCTTGTGTGGTACTCAAAGGGCCCCCATTGCTGCATCTGATGAAAACAACAGGGGACTTTTGAGTACCAGTGATGGTGCAGCAATGTAAGGAGCACAGGGGCCATGTGAACAGCCAGGATGGGTGCTGCAGAGTTTCCAGGAAACTCCCCAGCAAGCCAGGGGTCAACCCTGGGCTGAATGCAAAAGATCTGTGTCAAGTCTGCCAGAATCACAGCCAATCCTGGCCTCAGGGTTTTTGCCTGCATTGTCTAAACTGGGCACTGCAAGCCTGGGGAGAACACAGGCCTTTTGGTCCATGCAGACAACCCCTGAGTGTTCTCTTCTGCAAGCTACACATACCCAGTTCCCTAAGTTAATCCTCATAAGGCTTGGTCTTCAAACCTTTATTCATTGTGGTTGCCCTTCTCTAGACACTTTCCAGAGTGTCCACATGCCTCTTGAGGCACGTTCCTGCATGTCAAATATCTTTCTTGACGTCTTAGGAGCTTATCACAGGAGGCAATTAAAGTGCAACTGGATCTGCATAACAGCATCTTCTGTTTGGGCTTACCACATGACATAGTCACTCTTCTGTTGTCCCCTGGGAAACAGTTTTAAAAATGATTCTTTTTAATTACAGGAAAAATGGGGGCCAGCAAGGAGGCAGAAGAAGGAGAAATTCAGTAATTAGGCAGAAGAGGGGATGAGGTGCACCGTGCTGCCAAGGGAACACATGGGTACACACACACTGACATGTTTACTCTCTCTCTCTCTCTCTCTAGCTGCCTCCTCTTTGGCCATGCCACCCCACCTGGATGTAGTAACCAATGCCCAGGTGGCATCCTTGCAACACAGTGTGGTGGACACATGGACAGAGACAGACAGGCAAGGGGACAGGCAGGTGGATACTCCTGGCTGGGCACACACCCCATGGCACACAATGTGCAAGCAGAGCTCTGAGGAGAGAGGAAAGAGAGAGAAGGGGAAAGATCTATCTGGTTTCCCTCTCTACCCCCTGCATCCTTTCCAACTCAGGGATTGCCATGCTTGGCTGGTTGTCCCCTGGCAGGGCTCTGGAGTCCTAGTAGGTATGAGAAATAGAGATGGCAAAGTGGGGATCAGGGAGGAGACATTTGGAAGGAGTGAAGGGCCTCCTTTTTGGTGATCGGGGAAAGAGGGGTGGAGGCACATGCACCCTGCTAGGGGAGAATGCACACCTCCACGTTAAACACATATACATATGCACACTGGCTTCTGCTCTATTTGTAGAAACCCCAAATATGACCTTGATTAATATAGAATAACTGGCATCTTGTAGAAATGCCTCCCATTTCATTCCTTCATTTCTCAGTTTCTCTCCCTACCCCCTTTCGAGTAAGCAAAACTGCTTGATTCCTAAGTTGCTATTTTAAATTTCCTTTTAAGCTGGCTGCCTGCCAGTTTTTAAAACAGATAGCACTTGATATATTAGAGGCTTTTAAATTAATTACTTGGATGTTCCTTAACAAGCTTATGCACTGTGATACATGCATAAAGGCTATTGCTATCAAAACGGCTTCAAAAGATAACAGGAGAGCATGGATGTCATACGCTTCATAAAATGCCCCTTAACTAGCTCTGATCCTTTCCCTCGAACTGACCCCGTGTTGGAGGGAAGCCACTGTGTGTCAGATGATCAGAACTTGGAAAAGTTACTTTGTGAAGTGACAGTTCCCAGAATTCCACAGCCAACATGACATACCCCACTAGATGGAGTATATGCCCACCACAGTCTCTTCAAATGCCTTGCTGCTATTGCCCCATCATCTGCCGTTGAAGCAAATGCTTCATTCTACCTAAGGATAGGGCAAGCCAAGGGTGGAGAAGGCACCAATATGGCAGTTGTCCAATGCAATGGGACCATCGGAAGAAGCCCTCTTTGCTGCTAAAAACAGTTTTTCTTAGAGGTGTCAAAGCACAGAATATCCAAGCCTGCTCCCAGTTGTTTGTCTTCCCTGAAATCCTAAATCATGCACAGCTTTAACACATCTAAGAGCAGGTTGTCTAAATGAGTGCTGCTCCTCCCTTGTGTGCAATGAGACAGAAATTCAAAATGGCATGCTTCCAAGTGGTAAGTGCTTCTAGCAATGTACTTCATAGTAATAAACTGCCAAAGAGGTGGCAAGGAGGGAGAGGAGGTCCATCCTCTACTGAAAGACATCCGTTCCAAAGAAATGTTCAAAATACATTGCCATGCATTACCTGAAAGGCTGTATCTTTCCATATGAACCTCTTGAGTTTTGAAATATTTGGAGGAAAGCTTTCTCTCAGTCCTACCACTTTCACAGACACTTTTGATGAAGACACAGGGGTTTTTTGGTGGTTGCTCCCAGACTATGGATCTCACTCATACATGAAGCTAGCCCCTTTTCTGTTCTTTTTTCTCTGGCAAGCAAAGCCCTGGTCCTGGGTTGATACAGAAAGGTTTTTCAATGCTATTTTCCCCTTCATTCTGAGTGAATCATACAATCATAGAGTTGGAAGAGACTGTAAGGGTCATCCACCCATCCATTCCAACCCCCTGCCATGCAGGAAGACACAATCTCAGCACTGCCGACAAATGACCATCCCAGCCTCCAAAGAAGGAGATTCCACCACCCTCCAAGGTAGCATCTTCCACTGCCAAACAGCTCTTACTATCAGGAAGTTCTTTCTAATATTGAAGTGGAATTTTGTTTCCTAAGGTGACCCTATCATGAGGGTTTCTTGGCAAGTTTCACCAGAGGAAGTTTGCCTCAGAGGCTGAGAGAAGGTGCCTTGCCCATGGTGGGTTTACATGGCCAAATCCTGGTTTCCAGAGTCATAGTCCAACACACCCACTGATAAAGACTTTCCTGGATAGTAGGAATCAGAGTTGAGGCTGTATCTATTGTGGCATCAACTTTGTGGAATTCGTGTTAATTCATTAATTCATGATATGTGAATATATGATTTTATTTAAAAAGGTGTGTTCTTTCCTGTTAAAAGGTAACATAAGATACTTATACTAAATTAATACTCAGTGTTAATTAATAGCAGTCTCACTAGCAGTGTTCCTAGATCAGGTGTGACTGTGTCCTTTGTATTGTATAAAGGATGGATTTGAGGTCTATACAGTGTACATGTAATGCATAAACACCGCTTTGATCAAAATTGGAAAAGCGGGATATAAATAAACTATTTATTTATTTATTATTATTATTATTATAAACCAATTTGGTCAAGAGCTACTAATGTGCAGAACCAATGAGCTAGCTAGATTTACCCATGCCTCTGACAGTAGCAAGATGTGGTCTGACTTTTCACTTATTCTGCATAATGAGAATGTACAGTAGTCGTGTTTACACTGGGCCTTTGCCTTTGGGCTTTTAGCCTCTAGCACAGAATTACTCTGCTTAGGAATCCAATTCTAAACATCTGTTTTCAATTAGTATTTTTTTATATATATATAATATATATAATGAGCACTTCTAGCCATTTTTATTATAGCATTTTGCATATTCATAACTGAGCCCTCCAAAGCAAGCATAAAAAGATGGATAATTTAAAAATATGTTTCCCACACTCTCAAAAAACAAATTCCCCCCTCATCCAAAGAATAGTGGAAGTTCCAGGGAATTCTCCAAGGTGGAAGAAGCCATTAGCAAAATGCCAGTCAGGTGTCTGTTATTCAGGTACAATATAGTAGTAACAGCAGCCGCTGCAGCATTTGGAAAAATTACTTACTCAGAATTTGGAATTGGAATTTCCAACATCTGAGTAGTAGTACTAGCCACATCTTTAGTGTTTACACATAGTAGTAGTACTAGTGGCCAGAATCCTGTAACAACTACTTACTTAAGTTATAAGGCAGGGGTGGGAAACATGTGCCCCTTCTTTGATGGAGTTGGACTGGAAATCTTAGCATTCACCACATACCTGCCAATGTTTCCCAGACGAGAACTGGGACACATGTAACCAAGCAGCATTGGAGTATGCTCAAGATGCCATAAGTAATTAAGGAGGAAGAATACACAAGCCAGGAGAGGTTGCAGCAGTTTGCTTTTGCCTGAATCTATTGGGAAGGTCTAGATTCTATCCCCTCCTCTCTTTCCCCTCCTCACTGAGTTAATTGAGTGCAAACTACTTAGGCGCTGTCAATTCAGTTTGCAGCAATTGACGTAATCTGAGTATGAAGAAACTGGGATGAGAAGAGAACATGGGATGTTTTTAAATTAAATGAAAAAATAGGATAACAAAAGATTAATCAGTGCTGTACTGTCTCTGTCAAATTGGGACTGTTGGAGGGTATATCACCATTGGCTATAGTGGCTACAGCTTCTGGAAGTTGCAGTTCAATTATTATTATTATTATTATTATTATTATTATTATTTTCTTACCTGCCTCTTCCTAAGGCTCAAGGCGGGGTAGAACATAGATTAAAATACAATATATAACTGAACATATGAAAATTTTTAAATACATAGGTTAAAACACATCAACATAGGATTAAGAAACTATAACACTTGAAATCATCTGCACATAAAATTAAAAATATACCAATTTAAAATTCATAGTTTAAAATCAATGAGGTAGGCCTGCCAGAAGAGATAAGTGTTCAATACCATTTTAAATTCAAACTGCATGTTTAGGTGTCAAATCTCTCCTGGCAGGCCATTCCACAGCCTAGGGATGGCTAATGAAAAGGTCCTGTGGGTGCAATTGCCAGTCTAGTCCTAGCCAGTTGAAGTAAATGTCCCCCAGAGGAACTGAATGTACGGAGTGGATTATATGGGCAGAGGTGATCCTGTAGATGCCTATACCCAAATCATGTAGGGCTTTAAAGGTAATAGCCAATATTTTATATTTTGCCCAGAAATTAAATGAAAGCCAATTGAGTTATTTTAATATTGGTGTGATGTGCTCACTCCTGCGAGCAATCTGGCTGTCGTGTTTTGAACCAACGGAAGTTCCCAAACTTGGTAGAAATGTAGCCCGATGTACAATGCATTGCAAAAGCTTTGAGATTACCAGCATGTGCACTACCATCTTTAGGTCTTCCAAGACTTGGATGGCTCCATGAATAACATTCCTGTAGGCCTGGTTCTGAGTCAACAAGCTTACAATTTTCATATCTAAAGTGCCTAATTCCATATCTTGGAAACAAGAGCTCCCAAAATCCGCAACTCCGCATGTCATGGCCTGTCACCATAATAGGTAGGAATTCTGGGGGCTGTCATCTCAAAATAGTATTTTTTCCAACCTCTGCCTACTCTCCCTCGTCTCTTCCAGACAAGAATGCCATACCTCCAACTCTCCAGATCCAAATGTTCTTTCTGTCCCACCAATTTTTTCCCTCTTTATTCCTCCCCATCCCTCCCCCCTACATATTTAAAAAAAAATTATGGTACTGAAGAGGAAAGAGGATATAAATCTATCTGCAGCCTCCTTGGAGAAATTAATAATCCAAGCCTTTCCCTCTTTTCATTTCCCTTGTCCTTCCTCAGTTTTGGTGTTGCAGAAGGAAGCACTGTGTATGCTTGGCCCTACAGAAACAAGCACTATATGGAGATGCCTAGAGGCCTGAATAAAACAAGGACTCATTCCTGAAGTCATGCTCAACCTATCTGCTTGCAAGATAATTTACTAAAAGGAAGTGATAAAAAGGAGGAAGAGAGGCAGGCAAGCAGGCAGACACCAGATAGATAGATAGATAGATAGATATCAGAAGCTACCAATGGCAATTAACATGTTCTGATTAAGATCTGATCTTCACAATGAAAACTTAATTAGCATTCATTAGATTAAAATATAACTTTATTAAATTATGTAAGTTGATTATTGGCCTTAATCACATCAGGACCATTAAAAGCAGTTATTACTAGGTATCTTTATTTCAGTCAGAATGCTAATTAAAGAGTGATAAGATATAGTGCTGCCTATTTCAAAACTACACAGAATTATTGGATGCGCTGTATCAAACAAAAGAGCAATTGTACAGTCCTCCCAAAAAACATCATTGATTTCAACGCGAGAGATTTAAGCATCTGTTTAATTTTCCCATTATGTTTGTCTTTGGCTTTATTGGGCACCACCACTTTCCAGAAAAATATGTGCAAGGAAAATGTACACTCAGAATTTATTTTCTTTGTAAAGCTCTAGCTGAAATTAAAGTTGGGCAGTGTATGGGTTGGGTGGCCCTAAGAGCCCCAAATCTTCTCTCTGTTTTACAGATGTTCCAACACCTCTTATCAAGTGAATCAAAAGGCAAAGTAGTTTACACTCAAGTAACTCAGCAGAACGGAAGGTGGAACCTTATTTATTTATTTATTTATTTACTTATTTCCCGCTCTTTTCCCAGAACTGGGACTCAGAGAGGCTTCACAGCATTAAAAAACAGTACAATTAAAAACATTTTAAAATAAATAAATAACGTACATTAAAAGAATTTTTAAACTGGTCCAACATCCCAGCCTGTCCTTATAGCAATTTCTTAAATGCCTGTTTGAACAGGTAGGTCTTCACCTGCCGGCGGAAAGCCATCAAGGAGGGAGCCATTCTGATCTATTCCCTGAGCAGGGAGTTCCAGAGTCTAGGGGCAACCACTGAGAAGGCCCTCCCCCACGTCCCCACCAACCGTGTTTGTGATGATGTTCAGACAGAAGAAGGGCTTCTCCAGAGGATCTCAGAGTCCGGGCCGGTTCATACCAGGAGAAACGGTCTGCCAAATAGTGTGGACCTGAGCCATGTAGGGCTTTGTAGGTAATAACCAACACCTTGAATTGTGCCTGGAAACAAACTGGCAGCCAATGAAGCTGTTTCAACAGGGGTGTTGTATGGTCTCTGTAATCTGCCCCTGTTAACAGTGTGGCAGCAGCTCTTTGAACCAATTGAATTATTCAAACACTTTTCAAAGGCAGCCCCATGTAGAGCCCATTCTAGTAGTCCAAACAGGATGTAACCAATGCATGTACCACCGTGGCCAGATCTGGCTTCTCAAGGAATGGGTGCAGTTGGCGCACAAGTTTTAAATGTGCGAAAACACTCCTGGTCACAGCAGAGACCTGGGCCTCCAAGTTCAAAGCTGAGTCCAAGAGTACCCCCAAACTGCGGACCTGTGTCTTCAGGGGGAGTGTGACCCCATCTAACACAGGCTGGATCCCTATTCCTTGATCTGCCTTCCGACTGACCAGGAGTACCTCTGTCTTGTCTGGATTAAGTTTCAACTTGTTTGCCCTCATCTAGTCCATTGCTGACACTGGTTTAGCACCAGGACAGCCTTTTTGGACTGAGGTGGGAAGGAGTAATAGAGTTGAGTGTCATCTGCATATTGATGACACTGCACCCCCAAACTCTGGACAATCTCTCCCAGAGGTTTCATGTATATGTTGAACAGCATAGGGGACAACACAGGTCAATGGCCAGGGAGTCGAATAGGTGTCCCCCAGTACAACCTTCTGGGTTCGCCCCTCCAGGAAGGAATAGAGCCACTGTAGAACAGTACCTCCAAGCCCCATCCCAGAGAGACGGTCCAGAAGGATACCATGATCAATGGTATCAAAAGCCGCTGAGAGGCCCAGGAGAACCAACAGGGACACACTCCTCCTGTCCAGTTCTCTGGGTAGGTCATCCACCAAGGCGATCAAGGCTGTCTCTGTTCCATAGCCAGGTCTGAAACCAGATTGAAATGGATCTAGATAATAGAACCTTGTCCTTCCCAGTAGGCTCTGGCAAAAGCAAAATGCTGCAGCAGCCGCTCCTATCTTATATGTTCTCCCTCAGATACAACTTTTGCCATCTTGACTGCATTCTGATGTTGCTTGGCTACAAGTGTTCTGGTTTTCAATTTGAAATGTTGGAGGGCATGCGCCTGATGTGGTAGTGTTACTCTGCCTTATGGTCACTGTAAAACAACTCTTGTGCAGGATTGCCAGGTTAGTATTATCCCAGGTCCACAGATTTCAAGACCCAAACCAAATCACTAGGGATGCTCCTTAAGATCCAGTGTGGTGTAGAGGTTTGAGTTGGACTATGACTCTTAAGATCAGGATTCAATTACCAGCTCGGCCATAAAACCCCCCGAGTGACCTTGGGCAAGTCACATGCTCTCAACCTCAGGGGAAGGAAATGGCAAACCTCCACTGAGCATATCTTGCCTTAGCGTTGCCATAAATCAGAAATGACTTCAAGGCACACAGCACACAAGGATGTTCCACATTAAACTCAATATATTAAAAATCAACCACACTTGCTGGCATTATGTCATCCAATAGGAAAAAGACTCAAATCTAACAGAGAATGAACACACACACACAAACACATACACACTTTTCAAGGCAGTACTCTCACCCTGATACTCCTTTCACCCTGAGGACAGTAGCACACAAACCAGGCTGTGAGATCTAGAAATTTTATTCTTGCACCTTTGTTTCTATGTGTGAAATGCTAAAAGTCATGGACAAGTGCATAATTTGGTACGAAGTAGACCTGCTGTCGCCACTGTGTCTGTCTGAGCTGGGATTAAGAATGGGAAAGGAATTGGCAGGAAGCAGGCATTGGTGGAGGCAATGCCCCTCACAGTCCAAAGGGACTTTTTCTCCTGGCCATGTTGCTATCATTCCATAAGGAAGTTCTAACTGTGATCTCCAGGATTTTAAAAAGTTCTTTCTTCTTCATACTTTCCTTTGAATTCTATGTGTGAAGTTTTACCCCATCTAGGAGAGGTGGAGAAATGCTAGCCATGTCACTTTCTGCTTCATGCCTCTTGCACACTCATTCTGGTTAACTCTTCGGTCGAGAATCAGGTGATGTTTTAATAAGACAGGGAGAACATCTCTTGATTTCCAGGCAGCAGATATGCTAGCAGCCCTGGCAGTGAAGGTAAAAATACTGGGATAAGACTTGGAAGCCTTCAGCAAGCAGATTCCGGAATGGAAATTGCGGAGGTGGAATAAATGCAGAGCACTAAGATGTCACTTCTTCACTTCCCTTAATGATAACAACACTCTCAAGCAAGAAACTGCTGGCAGTCACATCCTTATACAAGCAGCCAAGCTTTCTCTAAACTGACAGCATTAAAGGGTTGAAATTTTCATTGGCTCTGTTTTATTTATCACCATGCATGAGCTTTGCATGGGCTTTGCATGGGAATTATAATGGAATACACAACAGAGGAAAGGTGGATTCTAGATGGATTTTATTCTATGGTTCAAGGAAAGTAAAATATTCACAGGATGAAATTGATCCTAAATGTCATTCAATGGTGAGCTGAGATATTTTTGTAAACTCTAGCCAAGATCCTACATCAGGGTTCAATAGCTTAAACTTCTGCAAGAAGAGTTACACACTAATTAGAACCATAGAATCATAGAGTTGGAAGAGACTTCAAGGGTCACCCGGTCCAACCCCCCGCCATGGAGGAACACAGAATCAAAGCATCCCCAACAGATGGTCATCCAGCTTCTGTTTAAAAACCTCCAACAAAGGAGATTCCACTACTCCCTGAGGGAGTGTGTTCCACTGTCGAACAGCTCTTACCATCATGAAGGTCTTCCTAATGTTAAAGTGGATTCTCTTTTCCTGTAGTTTGAATCCATTGCTCCAGTTCCTATTTCTGGCACTGTGGAAAATAAACTTTATACTAATGCTATGCAGCCCTTGCACTGAATGACAATGTTGCACAACTGAACTGAGACACCAAATGAGCAACTAAATGCACATTGTATCTATGCACAATGCACATCCATGTGCAAAGAACATATGCACATTCATGCTCAATAGTGCACAATTTCACTTCCACAACCTTGAATTAAATGCATCCATTCCACAATAGACAAAAATATCCAACTGCTCTGGTAGCAGAACGTACCAGTATTTGAGATACTAACAAGATTTCAGAAATATTTTTGTAAGAAATCTGCCTGCCCTTTCAGACAAATCACATCCTTGGCTGTGTGCAATGTAAGAGCTTGAAAAATAGTGATGGAAAAACAACAGTGAGATCTCTGATTGAATCTCCTTGTCTCTCCATTATTGGCATTCCTCAGTTAACTAAGTGGATGTGTTCCTGAACATTTCTGCTTTAACTGAAAATTTGGAGCCAGAGGCAGAAATAACATGGAAAGAATAGGAATAGGTTCCTACATTGCAAAAAAGAAGCGCAGTTCAACATGTTTCAGCAAAATTTTCATCCAAAACTAACAGTACGTACATGTGAAATCCATGTACAACTAGGTCACGGAAGCCTTGTATAAGTAACATTTAAAAATTTTTTTTCTAAAAGACCCAGAATCTATGCTATACTGGCTGAGAGATTCTGGATGTTGTAAACCAAGTAATTTCCCAAATCCTAGCCATGGTTTAAGGACAATGAGGTTCCCAGTTAAAGAAAATGGACAGTGGGTAAAGATAAGAAGACACATAGAGAGAAAGATCTATTGAATTTTGTGAAAAGCTGATAGGCAAGGCAGATTTCCATACTTTTAAGTCAATTTTACTCAAGCCCTTTTTGGGGATTGGCAATAACAGAAAAGATGCCATGCCTGCAGGCTAGGCCTATTAATGGAGACTGGGGTTTTTCCTTGCTAGAGAAGGAAACATGATTCCCAGAGGTATCATTTTCTCTTCTCATTTATTTGGCTCCTTCATGCTCAGTGGAGAAAGGGGAGAGAAGACTGAGAAAACCTACAAAGCCAAATGAATACCATTGGTGGGGGAAATATTTTTAAAACCTGGAAGGACTGCACACAAATGAAGTATTCCCTGAGCGGGGAAGTGTCAGTATCCTCATCTACTAGATCAAAAGCCATGTCACAGATTATATCAAAGATGAAATCTTCTTGTGCACTGAGAGAGAGGGGAGGGGGTGAAAGAAACAGCAACGTCTGAGTCTCCTAAGTAAACCTTCCAACAAAGACAAGTAATTCTCTTACATACCACTGGTGGATTAAGAAGCATCCTAGATTTCCAAGGCATCATTTCAGCACCATCCATCACATCCAGCTGTCAGATTTGAGTTGAGTACAGGAAACAACCCAAGAAAGACCGCTGAAATGAGTGCTTGGGAAAAGGTCATTCCATTATCAGCTAGAGGACTATTGGCCATACTGCCTAGGGTCTCTGGGAGTTGTAGTCCAAAAAGGAACTTTTACAAATGGAGGTAGAGAGGAGAGAGATGCTAGAAACCACAGGAGGATAGATCTGTGATGACACCAATGGTATGCAAAAGAACATTCATTCTTTTGAATATGGCAAACGGTATTGCACATAGGCCCAATGGCAGCCAGCTAAAACTCAGTGGATTCTACTTCAATTACCATGGCTTCATCTTATGAAATCCAGCCCTAGTGATGCTACTACTCACTTGAAAGATTATGAATAAGTAAGCAAAGAGGCCAAAGCCTTTAGTTCTTCCCTCGCTCACCACACAGTTATCATGGGTAGTGGTGCCTACCAGCAGTGAATCTACTCTGGCTTCTAGTCTGAACTTTAAAATGACATTCCAAGATTCTGAACCATATTCCCCCCCAAACGGGGAAATTTTAGCCTAAACCCTAGAGCAGATTTATTGCCCCTTTGATATGGGATGGGAACTACCAGCCAGTACTAATGGTGGGATAGAGAGGTGAGCAAACAACTAGGTTGCAGTTAGGGAAGAAGAAGTGGTGCAACTCACACTGTGGAAGGAAAAAAAAAATCTGACACAGAATAATCAGATATAAAAAGGCCTCTGGCTCCAAGGGAATCTCTCTCCCAGTCAGAGCAGCTATGTGGCCAGATGGTGTAATGGTTTTAGCATTGGACTATGACTTGGGAGATCAGAGTTCAAATCCCAGATCAGCTATGGAAACCCATTGGTAACCTTGGGCAAGTTACACTCCTCTCTCAGCCTCAGAGGAAAGCAAAGGCAAACCCATTTATCATGCCGCCTCTGAGCAAATCTTGCCAAGAAAACTCTATGATAGATTCACCTTAGGATGCATCTGCACCACAGAAATAATGAAGAAATAATGCCATGGCTTCATCCTATGGAATTTTGGGATTTGTAGTTTGTGGTGGCACCAGCGCTCTCTGAGAGAGAAGGCTAAATAGCTCACAGAACTGCAAAACCCAGACTTCCATAGCACTGATCTATTGGCAGTTAAAGCAGTGTCAAACTGCATTCATTCTGCAGTGCAGATACAGCCAAAGTGGCCAGTTTAGCTGATGAGGAACAAAGTGGGCCTCCGCTTTTGTCAAAACTGATGAACACCGAAAAGACACCTTCCCTCATTTGCAGTGTGTTAACAGGAGCAACAGTGCTGGAAGAGGCATGTCTCTTGCAGACACTAAATAGGAAACATTAAGCAATTAATCACCTGGCATTTTAAGGTCATGCAGCTATATATCTTCCAGCAGCTGCTGAGAGTGCTTACTCTTTACAAGGGCCCATTGTACCCAGCTTTCATTGCTCTTCATACTTGTGGATTTAGCTGGATTCTTTAAAAACATGCCTTTGATTTGCCTTACATTTTCATTGAAAGGGTAAAAGGGAAACATCTCCACAGGTTTGCTGATTCTGGACTTCCTTTTGCCAAAGGAAGAAGTTGTAGCAAAACACCTTTTGCTATTCTGCTTTTTAATATCCAGTTCATTTCCTAGCCAGCAACAGATGCTTTAAAGGTACCCTGCAAAAGTGAAAAGGTATTTAATTTTTTTTTTAATGGTTATTGTTCTGGCTTACTCTCCTTTACTTTTAAAGGTTTTACAGCATTGTTCAGGTTTTTTTTTCCAAAAACGACAACAAAAATATCAGAAATGTCAGGCTTTGAGTAGGAATAGAGTGGTATTGTTGTCTGTCTTAGACGGGGGGAAATGACATGTACAAAAATAGGAAAAGTAATAACCTGGCCTCAACTCTGTAGTTATTATGTTTCACTGGAATTTCAGCTTCAGAGCTATCAGAGGACTGAATTACAGTGTACAAGGTCCTGGTTTGTTATTGCTTCTCTCAAAGATTAATTCATTTTTAATTAGATAATTCCTATCACTGTCTTTTTTATTTCTTTTTTAAAAGCTTATTTTCATCATAAAACATAAAATACACACATCTTTGTATGCCTGTTACATTAAATGTATATATTATCTTTTCTATTTCAGTGTTGGAACTAGATGATGAAACAGTGGACAACCACTAGCCATGATGAAGGGGCTTTTGAGGGATTGCAGGGTGCATCTACATTGTAGAAATTATGCAGTTTAAGACCACTTTAAGTGCTGTCGTTCCATCCTATGGAATCCTGAGATTTGTAGTTTTACAAGGTCCTTAGCCTTCTCTGCCAGAGTTCTAGTGCCTTACAAAACTACAACTCCAGTGATCTGTATTGAGAACACTATTGTCATTCACCAATATCATTCAAATCCACTCAGACATTGCACCAATCACCAGTCACTCAATAATCCATTCTCTTACCTTTCCTGAATCTCCTTACATTATTTTCTTTAATACACAACACATACACAACCAAATTGTTGTTGTTGTGTGCCTTCAAGTCATTTCTGACTTATGGCAACCCTAAGGCAACCCTATCATGGGGTTTTCTTGGCAAAATATATTCAGGGTGGGGGTTTCTTTGCCTTCCTCTGAGGCTGAGAGCATGCGATTTGCCAAGGTCACCCAGTGGATTTCATGGTTGAGCTGGAAATTGAACCCTGGTCTCCAAAGTCAAAGTCCAACACTCAAACCACTATGCCATGATGGTTCACAACCTAATTATCTTACTATTTATATATTTATAATACATTAAAGAACATTTTACACTAAAGGTCCATAACATCACTGTTTGTCAATTAATTCTGGTTAGTTAGTTAATTAATTTAGCCAGCCATTTTCAGGTGTCCACAATCCTTTGTTCCAGGTATGTTCTTGGAGCTCGCAGCAACAAGAGAGAAACCCAGACATTCATTTTAGCTGAAGACAGATATGGCACATCAGAAATGTGCATAAAGTTATGCATATATGCCTGGAAGGTTAAACTGAGAGTCACGTCATCTGTAAACCCAGGCCTCCTGACAACTAGATGAAGATGGAGGGCCAGCTCAGTTCATGGCCAGCAAAGGACATCTTATGTATTCACTGGGACTGAATTACCTTTAGGAACCTTGACTTGAAAGAAATTACCATACACAGGTGCGCAAGCCTGTAGACTGACACACCAGGCATCAATTTGAATCAGATGAGACTCCTTTTTTAAAAAAATCATCATCTATTGATCGACAAGCTTTTCTGGGAGGTGATGACCTTTTCATAACTATACAACGCTGGCAGACAGCAGACTGAGAACCTGGGGAATCATTGTCTATACATTATCCTGCATATGTACAACAGCATTCTAGGAAATGTGAGCAAAGAGCAAAGAGTGGATAAGAATCCAGAGGAGCAATCTTTAACCTTTCCTGATTGATCAGGCAGAGAGTATTTGGGGCCCAAAATCTTGATGCCTTCCTATCAATGGACTTTGGCAGGAGAGATCTGGGAGGGCAAGGCCTCTCTCACACACACTTCACAGCAAAGATGACCCAATGTGAATTGCTAAATGGCAACTACTTGGGGGACAGGACTAGAGGAGATCAGGAGAATTGAATTTGATAGGGGTTTGCTGGTGTCAGCTGAAGTGAACTACATGGTGTAATTAGATCTTTGAACATAGACAGAAAATAACAGCAGCTCTTTAGAGCACCTTAAATTCCTATCAGGAGTCTTGTCATCTCTGATAAACTTGGACAGTCCAGATGACAAAGCACTTGTATCAGGTCTTTTCCATACAACATATACTTTCCTTGGGCAAAGTCAACAGATGCTGATCTCACTCCTGTTTAACCCTTGCAGATCTTTTATCAAAGAACTCAGGGTTTGACAAGAGACAGTGACTAACCCCAAAAGAGATTCAGGCTGCATCTGCACTGCAGAAATAATGCAGTTTTGTACTGTTTTAACTGTCATGGCTCAGTGCTATGGAATCTTGTGATTCTATGATTCAAGTTGTTTCCAGCTAATGGCAGCACTAAGGAGAAGATATCACAGGATTTTCTTGGCAAGATTGTTTGGAGTGGCTAGCAATTGCCTTCCTTTAAGGCTGAGGGAGTGTGAGATGCCTTTCACCTTTACTAAGTTTCTATGGCCCAGTGGGGATTTGAACCCTGCTCTCTTAGAGCAGGGCAGAATTAGCAGTTTGACACTGCTTTAACTGCCATACCTCAATGCTATGTAATTCTGGGATTTGTAGTTTTGTGAGATATCTAGCCTTCTAAGGCAGGGCACCATAACAAACTACCCAGAACTCCATAGCATTGAGCCATGGCAGTTAAAGCAGCATCAAACTGCATTCTTTCTGCAGTTCAGATAAGACCTTATTCCAACACTCAAACCACTACATTGTGCTGGCCCTCAGCATGTCAAACAAACCAATATTTGGTTCAATATGCATCACTTTATGCTGAGAATGAACTGTAAACTTATAGCTCACTCATTTCTTTGGACAGATCCCGTTGCAACTCTGACATCCTTGTCAGTTTTCACGTACTTAATTCCATGTTGTCTGCAAGCTTGATCACCTTATCCCATGGATATTTCAGCAACAGTGAGTAATCCAGTACAAATGGATTGGATTAAAGTTGCAGAAATTGCGGAAGGCATGCCTAGAAACTTTGTTCATGTAATTTTTATTTCCCTTTTAACTGCCACCTCCCACTCACAGCCCCAATGGCAAAAGCTGCTAGGAGCGGCTGCCAACAGTACTAACGAATTTTGCATTGAATTCTGACTCTTGGCATTTAGGGATTAATAATGATAATATATAATAAATATACTTTGCCTTTACCTGGGGGATTTTATTTCCTGCTAATTGGAGTCAACATCAATCAGGATCACAGGTGCAAACACCATTGGTTTCAAGGCTCTTGTACTAATTTCCCCTTTACCCCTTGTATGACTCATTGGTGCTTTGGGCAATTTACATACGAAAGTGTCAATAAAACTCCCTCCTAAGAAAAAGTGTGTGTGTTAACATTAAATCTGAACCTGGAAATGTTCTCTCCCCCCACCCTCCTGATTATTTGATTACCTTCAGGGTAAATAATATCGCTACACTAGAAACAGAGATAACTGCTACAGAATCCACAAAAAGAGAATTACAGACCTGTGGTTTTTAGAAAAATGCATTTGTGGTTGTTGGTTTCCCATTTTTAATTTACCAATTTACAAGCTGAGCAAAGGGGACGAGAGACATGAACCCAGGCAGATAGTGCACATGCTTTTTAGGAGCACCAATCCCCTCCACTGCAAAAGGGCATCTTTTTCTTCTTACCAACATGTTGCAAACCTCAGGGTTCATAGAATCATAGGTTTATAAGGTATCCCAAGAACCATCCAGCTCAACTCTCTACCAGTGCAAGAACCTACTGTTATAATATCCCCAAGAGGTGGCCATTTCACATCTATTCAGAAACTTCCAAGGAAGGAGAGTCCATGACCTTCAAAGTAGTCTATTCTACTATCAAATACCTCTTACTCTTAAAAAGGCTACATCCAAGTAAACAAACTGTCTATTTCTGAATAGGTGATGCTTGTTGAGAAGCTAGTAGCTGCGTGTGTATGTGTGTGCCTTCAGGTCTCCTGTCAACTTATGGTGATCCCATAGGGTTTTCTTAGAAAAATACTCAGAAATGGTTCTGCCTTCTTCTGAAATATAGCCTACAGCACCTGATCTTCATCCATTCATTTTCCATCCAAGTACTAACTCTGGTTGACCCTGCTTAGCTTCAAAGATTAGATAAAATCTGGTGCCTGTAAGGTGTTTAGGCCAGCTAGTAGCTATCAGTCACCCAAAGCCTTTAGTGCTCATATCAGCCAGAATCTTCCATACTAGAAGTATATATTTGACTACAATTGCCATATCCTCAAGCAGAATGGCGAGAGATTATAAGAACTATAATCCAAAATATCTGGATGGCACTAATTTGCCTAATCCTGTTACTCTGTCATAAATATGCATCAAGAAAATATCATTAGATAATTAACTAAGGTAAGATCTAGGTGCCTTAATGGTTATAATGCCAATTCTGATGATTGGAAGATCAGAAGGTCCAAATACTGCATGATGGGGTGAGCTCCTGTCACTAGTCTCAGCTTCTGCCAACCTAGCAGTTCAAAAGCATGCAAATGCAAATAGATAAATAGATACCACTTAAGTGGGAAGGTAACAGCGTTTGGTGCAGTCATACTGACCCCATGACTACCATAGCAGTCCTCAGATAACACTGGCTCTTAGGTTTAGAAATGGAGATGACTACCTTTAAGATCTAGGAAAAGGTCTTAGCTGATGGCACTAATACTACTTATAAACAAATAGGACACAAGTGGTGGATTCTGTTCTCATCAATTCCTTACCCTCCAACATTTCACAGATAAAAACCATCACATGTGTGGCCAAGCATAATCAAGAATGTAGTAGTCAAGATGGTAAAGTTTTTAATGAGGAGCAAAACACAAGCTAAGAGAGGTTGCAGCAGTATGCTGAGGATAAAATGTGAATATTCAAGGAGGATAGAAAAACTTTGTTGTTGTTAACTACCCTCAAGTCACTTTGACTCATGGTGACCCCATGAGTGGGACATCTCCAAGCCCCTCTGTCCTCAGCTCAGGCCCTGTAGGCTCAGGTCTGTGGACTGGCCTCCTTGATTAAATCTATCCCTTTGATATGCAGCTGCCTTCTTGTTCTTCTGCCCCCCACCTTTCCTAGCATTATTGTCTTTTCCAATGAGCTGTGTCTTCTTATGATGTGGCCAAAGTATGACAGACTCAGTTTGGTCAATTTAGTGCCTAGGGAGAGCTTAGGCCTGATCTGTTATTTGACTTTCCAGTTGTCCATGGTATTCTCAGCACTCTTCTCCAGCACTATGTCTCAAATGAGTTGATTTACTTTCTATCTGTTTTCTTCACTGTCCAACTCTTGCATCCGTACATGGTGATGGATAAAACAAATGCTTGGACTATCCTTACTTTAGAATTCAATTTTATATCTTTGCACATTTGGATTTTGTTTAGTTCTTTTATAGCTGTTTTTTCCAGTCCTAATCATACATTTTAAAAGCAGCTGAAAAGGGGCGAGAGAGGTTTAACTAGGAATGTCCCTGCCAAATTAGGACACTTGGAGGGTTTGCAGTGAAAAGCCTGGGCAACCAATCCCCACCATATTTTAGGCATACTCCCATCTGTACTGTATATGTGATTATGATAAAGTCCTTGTATACTTGCAGTGAATTCTGACCTCTGTCTCCAACCATGCTGATACCAGATGTTGTCATTAGAGATGAAGGGATTGTACATCCATGACTTACAATGTATGGATTGTGTATTCATGCCTTCAGTATATCAGACTGGCAAAGCACTTTCTCTTTACATTGGGGTGGGCAGCTTTGGGGGGCGGGGGGTCAGAGGTAAGCTTTCCATGGGGGCCCACTGAGATCTGCAACCTACCCCACATTTTTCTGCCTCCAAGTTTAGACTGAAAACACACTGCTTAGGTTTTGTGGCAAATCACAAAAAGCCCTTGACACAAACATTTCCTACCTGTGCTAATGACTTATCCCATATCTTCACAATTTTCAGTTCTACAAAAATTTGGCAATGTGATTTTGTGGTTGGGGGGTTGAGTGCGGTTGCGAAAGATCTGGAGGTGGGTATGGTGCATATTGCCTACTCCTGTCTTACACAAACATCATATGCCAAGCTACAATGTCAAATACAATTATCATTTCTACAGTCTGTCAGGATTCTTGAACAAATCTAGACCATGTTTGCTCCAAATGTGGCTGCTTTAAAAAAAGATCATCTGTTTATTGATGTCTCTAAACCAGTGGTGAACAACTTGGGAGCTGGGGGCAGTTTCACCCTTAGTAGACTGCACCCAACCAAACAGGTGATAAAATACATCCGTATCACCTATATATTATTATTATTATTATTAACCTTTATTTATGAAGCGCTGTAAATTTACACAGCGCTGTACAGGAAGTTATCACTTTCATTTGCCATTTTGACCAGTAGATGATTGAAATGATGGCCAGTGTAGGGTGGTAGTTTGAGCATTGGGCAATGACTCTGGATCCCCACTCAGCCAGGCAAACTCACAGGGTGACCATGGTCACGTCACACTCTGTTAGTCTCAGAGGAAGGCAAAGCAAACCTCCTCCGAACAAGTCTTGCCAAGAAAATTAATGATGGGTTTGCCTTATGGCGTCAGGATCAGAGTCTCTCAGAATTCCTGCCATGCTTGATAGTCAATTATGCTGTGCTTGCTTTGCATTAGTGGATGATATGTTATGTCATACCTTTAGTGTTTTCTGTGTAGAATGGATGTTTCTAGGAGTAGGGTAAGGAACAAATGTGAAGGGGAGGCAATAGGCATTGAGAGCTGCCAAGGTCAGTCCTATGGGAAAGCCTGGTATGGAGAGAGAAAATGGGGCAGGCCTGGAAAGAGGTTGTTTTGGAATGGGAAAGAAAGGGGGTTGAATGTGTGAAAGGGATTGAATTGTTCTTTACTTTTAGTATACATTATAGCTGAAATTGCTTTAGTCCTAATTCTCTTGCCATTGCCATTCTGTGAACTAATTTAATTTTCCAAATAAACGCTTTCTGTTTTCACACTGAAGTTTGGAATTCTGAACTAAACTTTTAGTTCAGCCAGTACATGACGTGGGGTCACCATAAGTCAAGCAGTGACAACAGGAGACAAGAAGAAGTAGCTGCTTCAGTTGGCCTCACCCTCTTCTGGACATGAAGGAGCAATGATAGAAGCAAGGCAAGGAGTCCATTAAGAAGGACTTGTTCAAGGGCATTCTCCAAACTGGAGCCAGCCTTGGCTTGGTCCATGCTCTGGAGATGACAAAAGCCAAAAGCTGTTTGAAGCTTGAAGGCTTTTCAATCTGAGAGAGGTCCGATTATACCTATGGCAATTGATGTGCTGCCCTGGCTTTCCTGAACCGTATCTATTAAACAGGATGATGCAGCTGGTAGCAGGACCAATGGAAGATTATTTCTGATCCTGTGTTAAACCTATTACTTACTTCTTAGTATGTGGCTGTGAATTTGGGCACTTACTCCCTGGAGAGCAAGAATCTGCCAGGAGCTGACACTGCTTGCTGTATAACAAATATAAATAGCCTCAGAGAGGCACGGCTGAGCTTTGATGCAATTGCACATCAATAAGTTAAGGCATCTTCTCTTCATGACACGAGTTACCTTGTCCACGATGCCCCCTGATAATCAGAAACTTCCATTGCCAATGGCAAGACTGAGGCAAAATTGACCTTCAGTGGTGGAGTGGCAGCATGTTTGGGGACTGATGAGGCCGTCGGGGATAGAAAAAGTCACTCCAAGCACCAACAATATGCTTGTCATCTATGTGACGTGTTGCCTCAGGCCAGTGTACCTGGATGTGAAGGAGACTCATCACAAGGCCAAGACAGTTTTTCAGAATTGCTCTGCAGAAGTGCTGCTCAGGGAATGCGGAGAAAATCATTTCCTCCAACTGGCTCTACTTGTTATACGATTTCACAGCTTTGGCTTTGAAGTTTCTTATGGCTTTCTTTTCTCTCTCCCTCTCTCTTTTAAAGGCATGAATCATCTGAAAACTGAGTACAAGACCTTGGGGAAGGGGGAGAATTGTCATTTCCAGGAATGGAGAGAAGGGGGGTTATAATTGCCTCTATTTCCACCCCTTTGTTGGAGGATCTGTGGCATTATAATTGCAAACCACAATGTTGGGGAGGCTCCTACAGATTGTATTGCCTAGTGAAGGAGACAAACCATGGTTTTGCAGGGGCAGGGTCGATGTCAGGCAAGCAGGCAGAGTCCCATGAAAATCAGGATGCATAGAGAAAGTAAGGCAATGTGAACAGTGGTGGCTGATGCCTACTGGGGATGATGGGACAGAGGATGAGATCAGCAGAGGCAAAGTCAAAAGGAAAAGCCATCAGAGACAGAGCCAAATGCATGTAGTTCATTACCCAACTTCCTCCTTTACAAGGTTTAAATACACCATGCCCAGCATCTTGTTAGTGAAATACACCAGCCTAAGGTGTGGCATGCATACTTTGTTTTGACATTGTGAAATGGTTGTTTCCTGCTAATGGGGTCAGAAATTAAGGTCTGCATACAGATGGGGTGTATACAAGTCACAATGGGCCTCTGGTGATTCCATAATGGATCTGAGGCCCCATTACAGCATGCATGGAGGTCCAATGTGGAACATGTACCAATGTGCATGACATTGCACATTTCAGTTGCACAACAGGATGTCAACCTTGTGCATTTAGCAGTAATCTACATGCTTTGCACTGTAGTGATATCCAATACAATATAAAATATCCAATACAAGTAGAAAGTAACTCCAGTGGTGGTTATCTGTGCTACACTGTGGCAATGTAGTGTCTCAGCTCTTGTTTCCTTATGCTGGATGGGCAAGGTGTTGAGGATTCTTCCAAAACAATAGGATGACCTTTGTTGGAAAGAAAGTGGAGCAAAGATGAGAGAAAAGCCAAGAGGGGAGAAGAAGTGAATGAGAGTGATCAGTTATGTGTTTAAGCTCCGGAAATTCATGTGTTGCATTTAGGAAACTGTAAAGAAGTAAGGAGGGAGCAAATAAGACAACTAGGAAGAAAAATACTCCACCTTCCCCTCTCCTTTTTGTTGACTCATTTGAGCACAAACTAGTTTTGGGCTTTGAAATGCCTTTGCAGGAACTAAAATAAGTAGAGGAAGAAGGGGGGAAAGGAAAGAGAAACCAGGACATTTTAAAAGCAGCTGAGAAGAGTAGCTGGACTGTCCCTGTCAAATCAGGTCAGCTGGAGGGCATGCCAAAAAGGGAGGAAGAAAACAATAAACCTAAATAAATCTACAGAAAAATCTAAGAAAGGACAAGGAGCTATCTCATTGGCCTTTCTCATTGACTGCCAGATACATGCAGTGATTCCTTTTACTTCCTACAAAAATAAGTTAGCTGTTCAGTGCAGGTTCCATTTATTTTACCTTCATTCACCGGAGGATCAAAAGTGATTTTTGTTAAATGCCAAACATGTTTTGACCAGCCTTCTTCTTCTGTGGCCTTATTAGTTCTTCAGTGCTCAGTGAGCTTTAATGTTTGACACTGAGCTAAGTGAACATCCAGACAGTCTTCTGAAACATTTTGATTTTCCTTCAGAGATTTCAGTCCCACCTGCATCTCATTACGGTGCATGTCGAATGTGCATAGTGTATGTGTGTGGGGGTTTTTTTTTTGAGGGGGGGAGTAGATATTTTGCCCTGACTCTATGTCTTGAGTATTATGTATTCAGAAGCCATTCTGAACATTATATATGTTTAAGGAAGACCAGACTTTTCAAATTTTAGCCCTTTTTCACTTAACCAGGTATCCATGACAATCTCATCCATCTGAAGAATTTTACAACTCTAACAGGCTTTTGTATAACAGGCCTTCAAAGGTTAAACCTTAAGCACTTCTTAAGCAAGTCTTAACTGCATTAATCACATGTAAACATATATCTCATAGCCTTATCAGAATTAGCATTTTAGGCTGACATGTCAAGGGTTATGAGTAACTTTCCTTGGGAAGTCTATATCATTGCCTTCTCTTCCTGCATCGAAAGCATGCCCAACCAGCCTAAAATTAAATGGCTCTGACTTAACTCTTATTCTCTCTTAACACCCACACCGGTCATTGCCTATCCAAGCAGAGGTTTAGGTCTTATCTTTTTGTTTGGTACACTAAAGTGAAGTGCACATCACACTTTTAGACTATATCCTCCTACCTGGAGGAGTTAACATAGAAGGAAGCAACATTAACAACCTTAGATATGCGGACAACACTATAATATTAACAGAAGACATTCAGGAATTGGAACAGTTAATAAGGAAGGTCAAAGATGAAAGTGGAAAGGCAGGTCTGATGCTCACCATAAAGAAACCAAAAATAATGACCACAGAGGAAATACACAAATTCAGTCTAGACAAAGAAGAAATTGAAATAGTTAAAGAATTCCCATATCTAGGATCAAACATTGACCAGAATGGAGACTGTAATCAAGATATAAGATGAAGACTAGGAATGGGAAGGGCAGCTGTGAAAGAACTGGAAAAGACACTCAAGAGCAGGACATACAACTGAGCACTAAAGTCAGAATCGTTCAGGCCATTGTATTCCCAATGACCATGTACGGATGCAAGAGCTGGACAGTGAAGGAAGCAGACAGAAAGAAAATCAACTCATTTGAAATGTGGTGCTGGAGAAGAGTAGCATGAAGAGCCAATAAGACAAACAAATGGGTCCTTGAACAGATCAGACCAGAGCTCTCCTTGGCAATAAAGATGATCAAGTTGAAACTATCGTACTTTGGCCACATAATGAGAAGGCATGGACCACTAGAAGAAACAATAATGCTATGAAAGGTAGAGGGTGGAAGAGAAAGAGGAATGCCAGAAACCAGATTATGCTAGACTCAACAGGGGGGTTATGGGCAAAGGTTTGCAGGATCTGGGCAAGGCAGTGGAAGATAGGGATTCTCGGAGATGTCTCATCCACAGGGTCACCATGAGTTGAAACCAACTCGAGGACAGCTAATAAAAACAATAACAAACCTATGCTCAGGTGTATCTAATGTACTAACTCACAGGGTGACTTGAGGTCATTCTTTGCAGGTTTTTGTTTACACACTTTAAAGGAATGCTTGGCATTCTTCCCAGACTTGAAATCCAAACAAGCCTTTCCCTTCTTTTATTACAAGAAAAGGGACAGAAACCATCATGAATTTTAGGCACTATATTCTATCAGCTATAGGTTTCTACCAGGTTATGTGTCCTTATTTTATGACACATAAACATTTTAATGGAATATGCACAGGCGGAGGAGTTGCCAACTAAAATATGTTGAGCCCCTTCTTAGAAACCTTGATCAAGAACAAAGACTCACCTTGGGGATAATTGATTTCTTTGCCAAACTGCCAAAAAGAAAATTTTCTCCTAATGTTCCACCAAAATCTGCCTTCCTACAATTTCAGCCTATTAGGATGTGACCTTACAAGCCAGCTCCAATCTACGTTATGGGGATAATTGATCCTGCCCTTATGGAGCCATGCTAATGATGACTGAAATAAAGCATATGAAGACCTTTTCATAAGGGGAGAATTATATATAAATACATCCAGTAAGATAAGAAACTGCTGCCTCAGCATCGTGGTTCACAGGTCGAAGGCACAGGAGAGTGAATCTGCTTTATGTTACATTCTGTGTTTTTCTGTTTTATGGTGTTTTTAAATTAAAGTCTGGCTTTGGGAGAGAAACTACACTTTTTCCTGACTAAAGTATACACATACACACATGCACGCACACACTTCTCCCCTCTCTGTTACTAAATTGTGTGGGATAAAACTGGCTGATATTTCAAAAGAAAGAATATCTAAAAAGCTTTTAAGAATCTACATATATATATATATATATATAGCGACTGATATATATTTTTTAAAGAACTCTTGCTGGGTTAGCCCAGCATAATGCATTCCCTAACCAACTGTAGACAGCCAAATATCTGGGGCTGTACCAAGAAGGATGTGCAAATTATGGCTTGCCCAAGTTCTTTGTCCTCATAAGATAGTATCAAAGGTGTACTGTCTCTCTGCATTACTCATGCTAATAGCAAGCACACATGCTGAGTGCCAATGCCTGGGTAGCCAAAACATAGTCCTGACATACAAATTGGGAAAGATTAGCATAATGAAGATCTACAGAAACATGAAAAAAAAAATCCAAGGAGATAGAATACAAGGAGGAAAAACATGCCTTTACAACCTGGTGAGGATGAAAATCTTACTTAGAATCACAGAGTTGGAGGGGAGCTCATTGGCATGACCATTGGCCATACTGTCTGGTTTTTTTAAAAATTACAACCAATACATAAAATTTCCAGCCAAAAGAATGTCGGAAAAGGATGAAGTGGGAAGGAGGCAAACCGTGTAGGTTACCTTAGAAAGCCAGGCTGTGAAAGAAACAAACTTTTTTTAAAAAATGAAGGAACTCACTCCCTCACTCCTGAAGGAAGTAATAAGTATGGATCCTGTGGAACCAAACTCAACCTACAAAGGAAAGAATTTAGAGACATAGCTATATTAATCTGAAATATAAATCTTCAAAGAGGCCTTTGAGACTTAACAATTTGAAAGGAGCTGTAGCATCTGAGGAAGTAGATTTGGGAGCTTATCACATGGGGCTTGGAGAATGCAACTGGAGTGGAATGGAAGGGGGTGGGAAGGGGACGGAATGGGGGGAAACACATATTATTGCACAGGAAAATGCCGCTGATGCCGCTGGAAGTCCCCTATTCATTCCCCATACATCCCACAGCAGCCGATTTTCAAGAACGATTTTGAACAGTTCTTGAAAATCGGCTGCTGTGGGACAGATGGAGAATGGATTAGGGACTTCCAGCGGCATTGGCAGCATTCTCCTGTGCGATAATATGCATTTTCCCCTGTTCCCTTCCCTACCCACTCTCTTCTGTTCCACTCCGGTCGCACTCTCCAAGCCCTGTGCGATAAACTCCTATGAAAGCTTATGCTACAACCTCTTTCACACAATCAGAAAGGAGCTACAAGATCCATTTGCATGCAAGGGAAATGTATTCATTGATCTAGGGAAACCCCAGATTTTGTGCGCATATATATATATATATATATCCCCTTCCTACTTAGTTAAGGCAGGAAACGCTTGAATTCCTGTGTTACCCAAGGAGCTTGGCAGTAATCTAGTCCAAGGATAGACAAGTATACTCATAGCCAGTGGTGTCACTAAGGCTGGAGTCATCCAGTGTGGAAACTCACGGTGTCACCTCACCATTGACACCTTCCCATACCACACCATACAGAATCCTGAGTAATATTTCTGTACTACTGTTACCCATAAATCACAGTTCCCATATATCACTAAATGTAATGGTAATAATTGTATGGCATAAACAACTAGCAAAATTAAAATTATAACTTTAAATTACAATATTACATGCACAGCCTAAATGTATTTATGTACATAGTTTCATGTTGTTAAAATTTGGTAAGATGTGATGTTTTTAAAGAAAATTTAAAAATAATATTTTTTAAAAAAATTAAATAGTTTTTAAAATTTAAAAATTAATTTTTTAAAATCCTGGGGCCTCTCCTTTCTCCTCCCTCTAAGCCTTGCCCCACTCATACCATGTCTTCAGGTGCAAAGGCCACAGCCCATTTCTGTCAAAAGGTAGATGTTTGGGAAGAAGTGACGTCACCTTCCTTAGGGTGTCACTTGGTGTGGTCTAAACTCCCCACACACTGTTAGTGATGCCCCTACTCATAGGTTGCCCCCCCCCACACACACACAAATGGGAATAGGGTTGCCAGGTGAAATAAGAGACAAGGCTCATTTACCACCTGCTGAAATTTTCCCTTCTGTACACTATTACAAGGACCAGAGCCCTCTCCCTTATTTGACCTGGCAATCCTTGGTGGGAAGAATGGGAAACTGTTGTAGATGAAGGAGGTGTAGAATGGAGTATCCTGTAAAAGGGCAGGGCAGGGCTGGCTGGCTGGAAATCGAAACCAGAGTCTGTTTTGTATTACCTAATGAATTTCCATCCTGACTTTTCCCCAACCCTGGGACTGAAGATGCCTTGAAAACATATACAGCTAAAGGTACTCATCAACTCATCATACAAAAGTTAAAATATATTTAAGCTATCAATACCATCAAAAGCAACAAAAAGTGTGCTCATTAAAATGGAAAAACAACATATGCAGATAATTACAGCACATCATTAAAGGCCCCTTTCCTATGAATCATAGAATCATAGAATCATAGAGTTGGAAGAGACCACTAGGGCCATCCAGTCCAACCCCCTGCCATGCAGGAAATCCAAATCAAAGAGCCATTGGTCTTCAAAGCCTTGCAAACCAAACAAAAAAATCTTCATCGGTCTATAAAAAGATTGCAAGGAGTCTACCAATCCAGCCTGTTTAAAGATTTCTGGAACCTGGGTGCAGTCACCAAAAAGACTTCCTATTTTCCAACCATATGTACCTGTGAGGTAGTGGAACAGAGAGAAGTCCCTCCCTAGAATACTTTTACACAAGGGCCAGCTCAAATGTGGAGATAGAGTTTGTCAGATGGCCTGGACCCAAGCCATATTGGACTGTATATAAATCCTAACTAGCACATTGATTTGTGACCAGAAATGGACTAACAGCTAGTGGAGCTGTTGCAACAAGAGAGGTGTATGCTCCCTATAGCCAGCCTCAGTTAACAATCCAGATGCAGCTTTTTGGACAAGTTGAAGCTTATAAGTACCATTCAAAGCAGCCCCATGTACAGCATGTTGTGTGTGCGCGTGTACACCTTCAGATCAGCTGCCACTTATGGGGGACCCATGAATTTCATAGGTTTCTCAGAATCAAGGGATACTCAGAAATGGTTTGCCATTGCCTTCCTCTGTAATATAGCTTACAGCATCTGGTATTCCTTGGTGGCCTCCCATCCACGTACTTACCAGGACTGACCCTCGTTAACTTCCAAGATTAGCTATGATCTGGTGCATTCAGGTATCCAAATCTGCTTGTTTAGCTATCAGATCTAGCTATTTCTAGCTATTTCAATAGTCTGTGCTGGGATGAGCAAAGTGTGACCTGTGGGCCACATGCAGTCCTGTCTATATGTGGCCCTGCCTGCTGGCTGAAAAATAATTGATCAAAGAAAAGGAGAATCACCATTCCTAAGAATGCCCAGGAGTGGCAGTTTCTAAACCAAGGCACACATCATTGTATGAGTAGTAAATAAAAGTGGTCATTCCCCAATCATGTTTGTCATCTTTTTCATCTCTTCTCCAGCTTTGTAAGTCTAGCAGCAAGATGGTTTATAAGAACCAATTTTGGCGATGGCAGGAAGAGTATCCCAGGATGATCCCAAGGCCTACTGTTGTCATGACATTGGCTGGAAGCAGCATAAAATTATGACAGAAGCCTGGAGACTCACTTCAGTAACATTAAAACAAGCTCCAAGTGTGAATTCAAAATCTAATGTATGCTATAATCCTTTGGGCCATGATTGCTGGAAGGAGCCCATTAACATGGAAAGCAGGATGGAGCTATTTTTGGCTGACGGTAACACATCTGGAGTTGTCAAACCACCAGTGTTGGATACACACTGAAAGGAAATATGACAGTTCCCACATTCAACATGCACGCACTGACAGAGGAAACAGATACAGATTCACAGAGTTATTTCAAACACCTCAGCCAGTGTTCAGGTAAGGATGGGAATCTTGCAGCATTCCAGATATCATTGGACTGCAACTCCTAGCATTTCTTACCATGGGATGTGCTAGTGAGAAATGCTGGGACTTGCAGTAATATCAGGAGGGCGGCAGGATTCCTACCCCTAGTTTAGATTTAAAATCTGAGCCAAATGAAAACTCTGGCGACTGAAATTTTCACTTTGCAGTAAGCCTCATTGAGCCACTTTTGTGACTCACTGGGAAGAAGCAATTTCTAGCATTGGTTTATATGGACATAGTCCACTTCATTAGATATGTCTGATTTCTAGCATTTAAACAAGAAATACCTTCTTTCCAATTAGCCTCAAAGATTCTGCTGAATTCTTTTTATGCTAAAACAGACTAAGAGGCTGAACAGACCACTGCTTTGGAGTGGCCTGCCGCTGCCCCTTTCCTCCCTGGATTGGGGTTGCAGCAACTACATGCCATGGCCCCAATCCAGCATTTTTCCAGCCCTAAAAAGAATGGCAAATACCGCTCCTTTTGGAGCTGGAAAAAGGGCACCTTTGCCACTGCAGCGGCCTTTTCCTGTGCTCCTTTTGGTGTGCATCATCTGGATGCTGCACCAAAGGAGCACCATGATGCCACCCCCTGTGCGGTCAGGCACATGTCATGACGCTGGCGTCAGGGCAGCTTCTGGGCATACATCATATGGACACCACACCCCCACGCTTTCCCGAGGCTGGTGTATAACACCGGTCTACTCAGCCCCAAACTCTCAATATACAGGGTGCCCGGGTCAAACGCGGGCGCACTTTACGCAGCTTTCAGCATATGCTGAAAGTTGTGTGGGGAAGAAGGGGCGATGCATCCCACTGGGAGTAATGGGGCATGCGCCTGTGGTGCTTGTGCACCACTGTGCAACCACGCCGCCGCGTGCACGAGCCCCATTCATTAAAATGCCCCATATATAGAACCTAGTATATGTAAATAGGACCATAAAAGAATGGTGTCTGGCACCTCCAAGAGATGTAAGTCATTGTAGATAATTATGGCTGGCCTTGCCTTGAGGCAAAGTGAGGCAGCAGATAATAAGTGGTGTAGACAAGGAAATAGCAACAACTACTTGTGACCTGATCTTAACTGTAAATGAGATTCAGAAGTTCAGAGTCCTGATCAGTAGGAAGCCAAGAGTCAGTAACAGTCATCAGAGGCAAGAAATAACCATTGTCAAATAGTTCAGGGTCAAGAAAGCTGTAAATTAGAACCAGGATTCCAGGGAATATCTTTAGGTGAGTCACTAGTCAGCCCAGGAATCATAAAACCATCAGAGGCACCTTCATAGACTGAACATTTGAAGAGGACACACTGAAGCTGTTTTCAGGAAAGTAGCTGGTCTTTGTAATTGACTTTTATAGGTGGCACATTCAATGAACACTCAGATCCCAGGCAGTATTTAAGAGAATGCTCCACAGATGTACTCCTCATGATGCATCCATTATAGCCTGTCACTTCACCAGCAGGGAATAGTCTGGGCCAGACCTCTAAGCCAGTGCCTTTTTCCTGGCCTGGTGAGGTTTTCCTCCAGTTCCTCTTCCTACTCTGAACACAACTTACCTGCAGAACAGAACAGAAGGAGGCCTCTGCTGTGACCTCCTCATTGGTAAGTCTGTTTCTTCTGATGAAGTATTTTCAAGGGCAAGGGGCATGACAACTTAGCCATTAATCCATTGTATGTTGTAGGACAGAACTATGCAGTAGGTCAGTGGGACAGCCCACATTTGTTATGCAGAATGTTACAGTTTAATTCTGGCATCTCCAAGTGTGTGTGTATGTGTATTTGCATTTAAATCACTTGTCAACTTCTGGTGACCACATGAATCTCATAGGGTTTTCTTAGGCAAAGTATATTTAGAGGTGGTTTTGCCAATTCCTTCCTCTGAAATATAGCCTACTGCACTTGGGATTCATTGCTATTCTCCCATCCAAATCCTAGCTACATCTGACCCTCCTTAGCCACTAAGATCAGAGAGGATATTGTCATTTTAGAGTATTTAGGTCCATCTCCAAGTGGAGATTGGGGGGGGGGGAGACTGCTAACTGAAATGCTGAGGAAATCTGCCACAGAATCCTCCAATATCCAGATTCTCCCTCTCACAAAGAGAGCACCCTGGTTCTGGACTGCCTTGTTTTGATGGAAGAATTCCTTACCCTCAGAAATTATGAAGACTTTTCCATATCTGCTTATAGATTATAGAGTATTACTTTTGAAAGTGAAGGATGATGATGAAAGAGATGCAAATGTAAAAGAAGGGAGAAGAAGCACATTTTTATGCATACAAATGAATCTAAGTCTTCCTTGCTAAAAAAAAAAAGGTGTTATTTTGAATAATATTTTCAGCTCCAAATCTACCAGTATAAAACAAAAATTCATAGAAAGAATTTGGTGGAACAAATGAGATCTTCTAACCTAACAAAGCATATGTTGAGTATATGATGCTTGATTTGTCCATTATTAATTTACTATGCTATGAAGCCGACATGGTGTAGTGGTTTGAGTGCTAGACTGACTTTAGAGACCAGGGTTCAAATCCCATCTCAACCATCGAAACCCACTGAGAACCTTTGACTAGTCATACATTCTCAACCTCAGAAGAAGGCAAAGGCAACCCCTCCTGAACAAATCTTGCCAAGAAAATCTCATGATAATTTTGCCTTAAGGTCATCATAAATCAGAAACAATTTGAAGTCACACAGCAACAATGCTGGAAAGCTGCGGCCAGTCAGTGTAGACTTTAGTGATATAAACAGACCTCATTTTGTTCATTGTAACAGCGGTTGAGTATTTTTGTACAGATGCATACTTGGTTGTGAAGCAAAGTTGAATATGTGTTGCCATTGTGCATGTAGTGCCACTATGTATTGTACATGCAAAGGTTCACTGTGCATTGTACGCTATGCACATGATAAAATGTCTGCTAAACATTGCAATAATGCCTTTCACATTTGTTTGCACATTCATTTGTGCAATGTTGCGATTCACTAATGAGTAAACATCACATAACTTAGTGAGTGTAAAGTCATACTGTACTCCCTTTCCTTGAAGCTGGATCTTGGTTTCTTTGTTTTACATGGGCTGTCTTCTGCCCTATAAGCTAGGCCAGCTACCTTGAGATGAAGTGAAGGATGGTGCCCTGATTTGAAACAAACCTCAGCTTTCTATCCAGTCTGGAAACCAAGCCTTATGAGGAATAACTGAGGGAGCTGAGCATGTTTAACTCGGAGTAGAAGTGACATTTAATCTTTAAATACCCGAAGGGATGTCATGTAGAAAATGGAGCCAGTTTGTTTTTTAATTTCTCCAGAAATTAGAACACAGACCAATGGATTCAAATTACAAGAAAAGAGATTCCAACTAAACATCAGAAAGAACTTTGTTACTGTAAGAGCCACTCAACAGTAGAATAGATTGCCTTGGAGGGTGGTGGACTGTCCATCTTTGGAGGTCTTTAAACAGAAGTTGGATGGGAATCTTTTAGGACTAATTTAATTGTGTATTACTGCATGGTAGGGAGTTGAACCAGATGTCCCTTGTGGTCTCTTCTAACTCTAGGATTCTATGAATCTGCACCTGACCTGACATAGAAGATGCCAGCCCTTGACATTAAGACAACTCCCAGGTCTCCATGCTGGCTGAGGAATTCTGGAGGTTTTAGTTCCCCAAAAGTCCTTGTTTCCTGCCTTTTGGCTCCTTGCTCATGCTCATTCTCAGTCTTCATAGTGATGAGCTCTCTGCAGATTTTGGAAACAGGGGGTTAAAACTAGAGAAAAATCCCATTGATCATGTTGCCTGAGTTACCTCCTTTGGGATCAGGAACAGCATATTTGTGTACACTAGTCAGGAAACCTAATGCTAAAAGAATACCTTGTGGAGAATTACATTATACATTTATGCACAGCCTTGAAAATAACCCCACTGCTTGTATGACAGAGCTGCTTAAAAAACTGTTCTGATTTGTGCTGTCAGATTTTAAAGTCCAGCTAAGCTACTTTATCCCAGATGCACTGTGAGCAAGAGACATCCTTTTAGGAGAAACGGAGGCACAAGGGGACCATTAGGCTTTTGTTTGAATGCACCAACATGGACAAACAAAACCAAAACCAAACTTTACTGGGAAATAAAAAAATGAAAACAACTCTTCCATAGAGCGGCTTTTAATGGAACTATCCAGAGCATAGTTACTGATCCTGAAGTTTATGGTAAGAACAGAGTATATAAGATGCTTTTTTAAAAAAAGGAAAAATCTGGTAAAGGAGAGTGATTAAGACTGCTTTAAATAAAAGCTAGTGGTGTGTTTTTTGTTTTGTTTCATCAAGCTTTTTTGTCTTGGGATTACACACTGACAGGAAAAATCCTTCTGAATTGACTGAGGAGTTAATGTATGTTGATGGAGATACTATTTTGAGTCTCCCTTATGGGGAATGCTGAAATGTGTAATACTTAAAAAACCATAGTTTTTTGGGAGGGTGGCTGAGATAGTGAAACCTTTGCTTTCTAATAGTTCATTGTACACAAACCTTGTATCATGCTCAAAAGTATTAAAAATATTGTATAAAATTACCTCTGGTCTATGTGTGTAAATAAGGTACGTATGAAACAGAAATGGACTTTGAGTTTAGACTTGGGTCCCATCTCTAAGCTATCACATGACGTACATATATGCAAATACAGGTATTCTAAAATCCCCCAAAATTTGAAATCCCAAACATTTCTGGCCCTAAGCATTTCAGATAAGGAATACTCAGCCTGTATTGTGTACTATGGATGTGTTGGGGGAATGATTTTGATTTTTTTTTGCTCCAACTGCAAATGCATCTAAGGTGAGACCTGTCTGGATTCCATGGTCTAAAAACAGAGAAGGGGAGGGTATAGTCCTCCAGATGTTGTTGAACTGCAACTCCCAGTATTCCTCACCATGGACTCAGATGCTGAGATTTTCAGTCCAACAGTTTCCAGAGGACCGCTTAAGTTCCACCTGGGCAAAATTGTTGCTGTTGTTATGTGCAGTCAAGTCAATTTTGACTTACAGTGACCCTATGAATGAGAGGTCTCCAAAATCACTGCAATCATCAACTGCCCTGTTCAGGTCTTGCAGACTCAGGGCCATGGCTCCCTTGGTTGAGTTTATCTACCTGTAATGCAATTTCCCTCTCTTGTTACTACTTTCTATTTAACCAGACATTATCGTCTTCCCTGGGAGTCATATCATTTCATGATATGCCCAATGTATGACAGCCTGAGTTTTGTCATATTGACTTCTAGAGAGAGTTCAGGCTTGATTTGCTCTAGGACCCATTTATTTGTCTGTTAGCTGTGTGTAGTATCCAAAGAACCCTACCCCAGCATCATATTTCAGATGAGTTGATTTTTTTTTATGCCAGGTTTTTTTTTACTATCTAGATATTGAAATACTATGGCCTGGATGTTACTGACTTCGGTATTTAATGATATATTAGTACAAAAACACAAGTCCAAAGTAGACCCCTGTATGTCTCTGGAGTTCTTCTTGGTTGTTACGGGGAAAGAACCCTCTATCTTTCTTGCACAACAATCTTAACCCAGACTCATCTTTACCCTGTGGGGTAATGGCAATGACAATACATAACCATTGTAGTGGCTTGTGGAGAACAGGGTTGGTGGTGGCAGAGAAAGTGTGCCTATGTCCTTTATCCCAAAGGTGGTGAAAGTGTGGTCTGTGGATGTTTTTGTGTCCCCACAAATGGGGGCAACTTTGCCTTTTTTTGCTCACCCCATCCATTTTATGACAGGGGATGCTTTTTTTCTAACAAGATGTGAACAGAAAGTTGACTACTGTGTCATTTCCTCTTGTAAAAAAATAGTCTGGGGCTGAGAAGCAAATGGCAGTATTATTTGAGGAGAAATGGGGCCAAATGTTATTCTTTGTCTCCCCATCCAGGATCTCTGTCCTAGTCCAACTCCTCACCATGCTAATGCAGGCTGGGGCTGATGTTTTTGCTTTAAGTAAAAGCTCATTTACCAAGTTATCATGTCTATTGATTTATTGGTTATGAACTTTAAAAGAACTACTGGAGGGGCTGAATTCTATCTCCAGAATACTGTAAATTCATTGCCTTGGATATTTCCATTAAAGTATGAACTAAAATCCAGAGCAGACTGGGATCCATCAGCCATCACTAAACTGCATTCACCTAGATGTTGTTGGGACTACAACTCCTATCAGCGCTAGCCAGCATAAGCATGGTGAGGAATTATGGACATTTCATGGGCCGCTGTTGTCCACCCTGCTCTAAATATAGATTGCAAGGTCCTTGGGTAGAATCTAAAAAACCTCTCTGTAGAATGAAGAGAGCAAGCGAATATTAAGACTAGAAATGACAAATATGAATGAACTAGATGAGATCCAGAAGCATAAAGATATTTCATTGTGTACCAAAGTCAGAATCATTGAAGACATAGTATTTCCATTTTCTATGTATGGCTGTGAAGCTGGACAGTGAAGAAAACTAATGGTGATGCTGGAGGAGAATTCTCCATATACCAGGGCCAACCAAAAAGACTAATAAATTAATCAGAGAGCAAATCAAGCCTGATCTTTCCCTACAAGCCAAATGACTAAACCAAGGCTATCATACTTTGGTCAATGCTAAAACTCATTGAAAAAGACAATAATGGTCAGTAAAATGAAAGGTGATAGTAAAAGAGAAAGACTACATTACTGATTGATTGACTACAAAGAACTAATTAGCTTACTTGCTGTTCACTGCTATGATCTTTGGAATAGCGGTATATAAATAAAAAATAAAACAAATTAACTCACCAAATTGAGTTTGCAAGACCTAAGCAGAGCTATAGATGATAGGATGGTCTTGGAAAACTTTCATACCCTGGCTTGCCATAAGTCAAAGCTGACGTGATGACACATGACAACAAAAGCATCATGACAACAATGCTTATTGTGGTAGAAACCTACAATTTTTTCATGGACTCTGTGCTGTGCACTCCAAGGGGCAAAGGTTCTCTGAGTGTTATCACTGCTTCAGTGATCCAACTAGGATCTAGCATAAGCAGAACTCTAGTTCAACCTGGACTAGATGTGGGAGGAATGGAAATAAATCCCCAGACTGGGTTCACTGTTCCTGTAGTGGTGAACCTACTGGCCACCTTAAAGCAAACTGAAGGAGGAAGGTTTTTCAAGCCTAGCTAATAAATTAACCATCTCCACATCTTGCCTGAATATCCTTAAGTGTCTTCTCGTTATTCAAAAATATATTCTTGCTACAAGAAGAAAAGCAGAAGGAATGAGCAGAGGCTGACAGCGGTGGAGGGGAAAGCGTCCAGGTGCCTCCAGTGAGTCTTCTTACAATGACACTTCAAAGGTGGAGCCAGAGCAATCCATGTCTGAATATTCAACGTGTCACTTTTTGACAAAAATATTATTGTCAATCTTATATAATCATTATATAAATAAGACGGCAGGGAAATGGGGATTTCAACAGAGCACTGGTGAATAAATTGTGTGTTTCTCAGCTTAAGCCAATGAATACAGTCCAAGTCAGAATAGAATTTCTATCTGGGAAGAAATGGAAGATTGTTTTGCTCTTGTGTGTGAATATGTGGTGGCCCTAAGATTCTCAGAAGAAACTCTTCTCTCAGTCCTACAACATTCACAGCCACAGTTGGTAGGGAGGCAAAATAGCCCTGCCCTCAAACTCTAAAACTCCTTTCCACAGAGACCAAAAAGGTCCCCTCCTTGCTGTCTTTCCATTGGCAAGAGGAAACTTTTGACAAGCTTTTGAAGATTTTTTTAAAGGGTGGTATGTTATTCTTTTTGTTTTTGTTGTGTGCCTTCAAGTCATTTCTGACTTATGATGACCCTAAGCTTAATCTATCATGGAGTTTCCCTGGCAAGATTTCAGTTCATTTCATTTTGATTATTTATACCCTGCTCTTCTGCCAGAAAGGCTCTCAGAGTGGCTTACAAATTGTTAACTAGACAGATATCTTCAGAGGAAGTTTGCCATTGAGGATGAGAACATCTGACTTGCCCAAGATCATCCAGTGGGTTTTATGACCAAACGGGGAATCACACTTTGGTCTTCAGAGTCACAGTCCAGCACTCAAACTACTACATCATGCTGTTTTTTAACGGATTTTTAGCTCTTTTAAGTGCATGTTTTAAATTGTTCATTAAAAATTGTTTCATTATAGGTTGAATACCCCTTATCCTAAATGCTTTTGGGACTAAATGGACCAGAAGTGTTGTGGATTTCATATTTCCCCCATGGATTTTGGAATATTTACATACACAAAATGAGATATTTGGAGATGGGACCCAAATAGAAACATGAAATTTATTTATATTTCATATACACCTTATTTACACTCATAGCTTGATATTATGAGTACCATCATTTTTTTTGCAATTTTGTGTACTATCAGAAAGCAAAAGTATCTGGCAATCTCAGCCACACATGAAAGTTTTTTGGATTTTTTATTTCCAGTTTTCAGGTAAGCGATACTAAATTGGTATTATTCACAGTCTAATTCAGTTTCATTTATGAGCTTTGAATGTTTTTAGCTTTATCACACATGTTTAAAATTGAAAGCTGTATTGAATCCCAATTTTAGGGAAAAAGTGGAGTATAGACAAAATTATTCATCTTCATCATCATGTGTCATCAGAGCAGTCTTCTCTAGAAATGTGCTGGACTGCAACTCCTGTTAGTCTCATCCAGTGCTACTGGGGATAATGGGTTCATAGTCCAGCACATTTGGGGGAAAAGTTTGTATGCATCCATTTTCTAGTCCATTCTGCCATTGAATCATTTTGTTTAAATCAAAGCCCTTGGAGCCCAACTGCTTTTTCTAAAATGCACATTAAAATGTAAATTCAGCTATCTAGAAGAGGCCAAGGTTACACAGATTTAGCATTAGTTAAATCTGCAGAGAATTCCAGGGAAAACAGGCCAAGCATAATGGAAAACTGACAGATATCATCCTAATCCTTCTTGTACAAAAGTTCTTCCGATCATTTCCACTACAGACCTTGAGCAGTTTTGGACTAAAGCCTGGAACAGACTCACTGCCATACTAACATGGAGGCCATCAACAACCATGGCTGGAAATGTTGCCTTGCCTAAATAGTAAAAATAAACCCAGCACCTAAAACAACCACTGTAGAATATTTTACAATATGTGGTTTATATCCGTGGTGGCGAACTTATGGCATGCATGACCTCTCTGGCACGTGAAGCCATTTTGGAGGGCACACAGAGAGAAGGGAGGGCAGGAGAAGAGGCAAGTGGAGGCCTGTTCCTCCTCTATCCCCACCCTCCCAGGCCTTTAGCTGTTTCCAAAGAGGCAGCTAAAGTTACAGGAGGGTAAGGGGAGAGAAAAGAAACAGGTGTGTGTCTCTTCCTCCTCTTCCCCCTCCCATCTCTCCACATACCCTCCAAAATGGCTTTAAATGCCAGAGAGGGCACACATGCCATAAGTTCACCACCACAGAGATAAGCCAGATATGCATATTGTTTTTTACAGATGCAAACAAAGAGGTTGACCAATCATGAGATAATGAGACAAGACCCACTGTTTGGAGTTAAACAAGGGCCATCTTTATTGACCCAAAACCTTGTTAAAGTTTTGAAGCCTAGGACTGAGCAAACAATGAGGAAAGGAACCTGGTGTGGGTTTAGCTGAGGCACAGCTGTCAACTTATAACACCTCCTCAGCCATCCTTAGGCAAAAAAAACAAGACTCCAAGGGCAATCAAAAGAGACTGATTGCCATTTCTTACAGTCATTTTGGAAGGCCAACCTGGAGGCCTCCCTCCCAAATCCTGCGACTTTATAAAAGAGAGGAAAGGGCGGTAAAGGGATGTGGTTAAGATACCAGTTCTGATGATCAGAAGGTTGTCCGTTCAAGGCCTGAGTGGTGCATGATGTGGTGAGCTCCTATCACTGCCAACCTAGAAGTTCGAAAGCATGCAAATGCAAGTATATAGAAAGGTACCACTTCTCAGTGGGAAAGTAACAGCGTTTGGCTCAGTCATGCTGGCCACATGACCACCAGAGCAGTCCTCAGACAACACTGGCTCTTTGGCTTAGAAACGGAGATGAGCACTGCCCCCTACAGTTGGTTATGACTAGACATTCATGTCAAGGGACTATATTTACCTTTCAAGGGGCTTTATAGACTGGTCAAAAGGGCCAGCTTTGGGGTGGAGTGGGGGTGTGGTGACTGCACATTGCATGCCCAAATCCACCCCCAAAGCGGCATCATGCCGCCTGCCCAACCAAATGGTGGGCAGCATCATGACGTTTCTTCAGCATGGCATTTAGACATGCCATGCCAAAGAAACAGGGAAGAGATGCATGGCGGCGGCAAGGGAGCTCTTTTTTCAGGCCCAAAAGAAGCAGCGTTTTGTTGCTTCTTTTGGGCCTGGAAAAACATGAGATCAGGACAGTGGCCCCAAACTTGTGCTCAAAGGGGCAGCAGCAGGCTACTCCTTCATGGTGGTCTGTTTCTCCCCTTACCCAAATCAGCCCCACGGCCAGATTCTTTCCCAAGCCTCATAACCTGTGGGATGCTGGCACCTCTGTACATAGCTAGCAGTTGCAATCCGCTCCATCTTTGTGATGTGCATGTGTTTGTTATGTTGTGTGTTCATCTGCATATAAAATATGGATCTCCAAATAGCTGTGGACACCTTTAAGGGAAGACAGGTTCTAGTCAGAGGTCCAGATAAGCATATTGTTACTTACAGATGCACACATAGACATTGGTTACAACCATCCTATATAGTTGTTGAGGGAAACAGTCATACAACTGATTGCTTCCTTCCCATGGAAATCATATAATAGTTTACAGCTGTCCTAATCCTATTCAAAAAAGGCTCTATGGCAAAATATTTACTGCATTTGCTACTATTCAAATACAAACATGTACCCTTGCTCTCCCTTCTAGCCTCTGTTTATTTGAATTGCAGTGACTTTTGTTGCTGTCTTTTCAATACAGAGTTCCCATTTGGGAACTGGGAGCCTTTTAAAAGATCAATATGAAAGCTGGAACCTCAGAAGTGCACCTTTGTAATGGGGCTCCAAGGCTCTCAAAAGGAATTTCCTTGAGGCGGATGACTTTGTGGGGCGACACACAAGCCCTGGATCACAGGCTTCAGATGGAGCGGGGAGTTCTACAAAACACAAATGCAACGACCTACAGAATATTAAGTTCCTCACCCGGGCAGAATTTGTTTTTTTCTGTAAAGGAAGTTTTGAATACTTGTTAAATATTAACAGTGCAGCAGGGAGTGGGTTGGCAGTCATGAATGTCATTTTTGTCTCAGCATCCAGAACACTTAAAAATGCTTTGACCTCTTGGGTTTTTCGGGCTACTATGGATGCCGGCCATGAAAGCCTTCGACTTCACACTTTGACCTCTCTATGTTTCTGATGGGCCTCTGTCACTGCAACATTTACTGGTATTTTATAGCACTGGTTTATCTTGTATATTCTACTGGCAAAAGGCTAAACTATCATCCTTATGTTTGTAACAGCTTTCCCCCACTCAGAGCCTTGAATGAGTTTTTCTTTAGTACAGCCCCCCAGCATCTCTACATAAAATATCCAGGATTGTCTGGGGATGATGGGGTATGAGTCATACATATCTACAGAGAACTGAGTTGAAGAAAAATGGCTCATCTCAACCCCGTGAAGCAGATCACTGTGATTAGGAACATAGGAAATGGTTTTATACTATTTTAGATCATTGGTCCATTTAGAACTATACTGTCAACTCTGATTGGCAGAAGAGGACCCTAGATTTTTAGGTAGGATTGTTTCTACATTCTGCTTGGAGATTCCTAGTATTACATGATATTATCTTCCATCCAAATATAAATCAGATCTGACCGAGCTATGCATCTGAAATCAGATGAGACAGGTTATGTTCTGGATGGTATAGTGGGCCAATTCTGGAGGCGGGTATTTGAGGTTGAGAATTAAAACAACCTCCTTAATGACCCCAGAATGACTATCTGACAAATGTCCACAGATCACCCTGAGCTGCCCTAGCTGGTGGATTGTGTAACCCTATTTATGTGTTCATAATAAGAGTGAATGCACCAGCATTGCTCTTCTCATGCAGTGAGTGAAAGTTAGAAGAGTCTCAGCTACATATGGAGGTTCTTGCCATAATCAACCACCTTGAAGCTTATTGTTCTTAACTGTATGGAGAGCGTCCACATGTGGCGCATGGTCTTCTCTTCAGACTTTCATTGTCCATATATGGAGAACATCAGTGGAGTAAGGGTTAGCTCATTCTCTTTTTAAAATCATTCTTGATGAAAGTTTCAGTGTGGCCATTGAATCAACTGAACCTAAGAAGCCAACCCTCATTTGAGATGTTGATTACTTTTCTAGATACATTTACTTCCCATGAGGTTGTGGAAGAAGTCTAGACTGATCTTAGCTTTCATGCATTATATGACTGGTAATTTAGAGAAATCCAGTTGAAGGTATGTTTAACTATTCAAAAGGTGCCTTGAACATTGTTGATTTCAATGAGACACTGAATACTTCTGTTCTCTGCTGATTTTGGAGGTTGAGAGGATCATAGAATCATAGAATAATAGAGTTGGAAGAGACCGCAAGGACCATCTAGTCCAACCCCCTGCCATGCAGGAAATCCAAATCAAATCATCCCCGACAGATGGCCATCTAGCCTCTGTTTAAAGACCTCCAAGGATGGAGACTCCACTACACTCCGAGGGAGTTTGTTCCACTGTCGAACAGCCCTTACTGTCAGGAAGTTCTTCCTAATGTTGAGGTGGCATCTCTTTTCTTGTAGCTTGCATCCACTGCTCTGGGAGTCAGGCCTATTTAATTCTTGGATGGAAGACAATGAGGGAATACTAGAGAGTGCCGTGTAGGGTTAGGACATGAGTCTCTGTAAATGAGATACTGTTAGTAATATATGACTGGGTTCTTGTTAGTAAGGTATGTGCATGTAAAGTGTGGCTTACACATGTGTATGTCCCTTTTGAACAGGGCACAGGGAGCTTTTTTCCTAGTTCTTTGCACAAAATCTTCACACCTCCAAGCCAAGATCAGCTGCTTCTCCATAATCTGAATTACCTCCTCCACTTCCTCTCCCCACCAGTAATTAGCAGCAAATAATTGCCTTTATCAACAGAAAGTGCAGCTTTAGCATACTACAATTGATTCAATGGGCTTACTCTATTTGATGCTAGCAACTGGGTTTTGATCTCAACTCTCAAAATCCCCCAGCCACTGGGGGTTGTAGACCAAAGAATTTCCAGGCTCTGAAATAAATAACCAACTGCATGTAGTCAAAAAGACACATTCCCACAAGACAGAGAAAGTTTGGTTTCTCCTGTGTATTGTGGGTTTTCTTCACCTCACATTTCTGCACAATCCCTGTTTTGAATGCTGTCTGAGATGCACACTATGCAAAGAAAGTTGTACTTCATAAAGATTCAGTGATGGGATAAGAAAACAATGAAAGTTCTTTATTACATGTCTGATATATCAAATGAATGAATGAAAGAATGAATGAATGAATAAGAGTAGAGAGTGGGTGGGAGAGAGAGAGAGAGAGAGAGTCCCTGTCTGTATGGGTTAAATAAACTGGCCTTGCCCCATCCTCTTGGTGGGGAGACTGGATGATGCAGGGCCCAGTCCTTGAGTTTGGTGTAAACAGTCCAGACTAGTGCAAAACCTGGGGTATACCCTTTTTATCATGGATTTTAAAAAGCTCCCACAATGGGTTGCTTTGCTCTGAGATCAGAACAAGATACACACAGCCATGGGTCGGGGTCCCTTGTTCTAACCTCAGAAGGGAGTTACTTGCTGCAATGACAGCTGTGTTGGACAACAAAGTGGGGCACACATGCAAATAGTTGCCCAATGTCAGAATGGAAGAAGGTCAGGACAGCTCCGGGACCAGAATACTCTGGACTGCTCATAGAATATCCTGGCCATGGTAGACAACACACACACGCACATAGCTGCCATATTAATGATAGGTCTGAATCTCTTTTATGTTAAGACCAGGCACCTGCTAATATACCCTTCTTGGAGTGACAATGCTGTTGCTTGCTTCTTTATATATTTGTATCTCTCTCTCGGTCTCTCACTTTCCATCTCTCTGTCGGTCTCTGACTCCTTGCAGCATTAGCAGAAATATCAGATACAGATCATTAATCACAACGCCTGTACTGTCCTTGAATTATTTAATGCAATATTTGAGGAGCTGTGAATTATTTAAGGCCGTGTGCGAAAGGTCCTCTCCAATAGACATGCTGCGATTATTAAGAGCCATTGCTAAGTCTGATTTATTTTGCCACAATCCTATAGCGGTGTTGAATGTTTCATAAACAGAATCTGCCCCTTTAGGGTGCAAAGCCAAAACAGGAGAAACGTGAAACAGAGCAAGTTGTGGGATGGAAAACAGGTAGGTGGGTGGATGGGTGGTTGGGGGAAGATAGCAGAACATCACAGGATTCTTGTTCTTTTGGGGTGTCAACTCTTTACAGTTAGCCCTTGGTATCCATAGAGGATCCATTCCAGTTCCCATCTACACATACCCAAATCCACAGATGCTCAAGCCCCTATTGTAGTCAATAGCAGTGCGTGCATAAAACCATGCCGCTACTAGGGACAGTCCCCATTGTCCCATGGCTGTGTGTGCGTGCGGCTGCACTGCCACTGGGAACAACAAAACTTAATGCTGGTGCAGCCACCTACATGCGCCACCTGAGGACAACAAAGACTGTCCCTAATGGCGGTGCGGCCACATGCACATGCCACCATTGGGGACAACATGGATGTGTCGTCTGCAGATGCTTGGATCCGTGGATGGCAAGCCCACAGATATTGAAAGTTAACTGTACTTTTCTCTGCATAACTGGAGAAAGTATTAAATATTTATGTCAATTGTGTTAAATTGTCACAAATAGTTAAACATTTATGAGGATAATGACCAGGAGACATGCCTTTTCCCATGGGGGTTCAGAAAAATTTGGATGGTACTTTAAGAAAAGGGTGGGAAAATCTCAAAGGCCTGTTACAGACTGCCAAAATAAAGCTGCTTCGGGTCTCTTTGGAGGTATGCTATTTAAATGATGCATGGGTCCTAAGAGTCCAGAGGTCGCACCAAAGCCACACTCCATTCCTAAGCACTGGAGTGCAGCTTTGGTGCAGCTTCCGGATTCTTAGGACCCATGCATCATTTAAAAAGCATACCTCCAAAGAGACCCAAAGCAGCTTTATTTTGGCAGTCTGTAACAGAGTTTAGTTTCATTTTGACTGCTTTTCTCAAAATGCCATGAACTTTCTCATTTTGCATTAGGGTGCTTCCAGATGGGAAAAAGATCTCTGGAAGTCTTGAGAGTGTCCAATTCTTTCTGTTTTGATCGTATTTTCATATTCATGAGTTTGCTTCTGATCTCTTTCTTAAAATATGCTGGGTTTCTCTGTCTCCTTTGTGTCCTTCCTATTCACCTATCGCATCCAGTCTCATGCAATATTTCAGGAAATGATTTTCATCCATTTCCACTGAGCCTTTTAAAAATTATTATTGTCAGGATTCTGGCAGATCCTGCCATAAAAGTGGTTTGTTGTTGTTTGCTATTTTTCTCTTACCTTGGTTATGTATCATTGATGCATATACCTTATAGAATTGGTAGACTTGAATATAAATATGTTGGCAGTATTACAAACTAGATGTTTCCAGAAAGAAGGCTTGGTGGTGAAGCTGATGGGATATGCAGTTTATACAAGGAAAAACAATTGCCTATCTGGGTAATGAACAGATATGTGGTGGAGGAAGCTGGTATTGATATTCAGCAAGGCCAGTCTTGTGGGAGGCCTGAAAAGAAAATGTACCAGTGGGGTGGGAGGTAATGAGAATGACTGCAAAAATATTTCAGTTTATGAGCAATGAGGAAAAACCCCTGAAAACCTACCAGGTGGTGGTGTATTGCTTCTTGTTTGCTTACAAGTGGGGATTATAGTAGTTCGGTTCACAGAAATCATGTTGTTAACTTCTTTGGTAACTGAAATAAAGCTTTGTTGTTGAAATACAGACGACTGGTTTATTGGATAAACCAGTGGACAGGCCTTGACAATTATTCAGGAATTATAGTCAAAGTGCTTTAGCAACATTACACTAGTTACACATCAGGATCATTTTGTTTTAGGGCTAACATTCCTCTTTCCCTCACTTGATCTCAGTTGAATCTGTGTCCTGTTTTGACTAGTGACAACCATAATTATTTCTTCCAAGACAGTACAAATACACAAATATATTTAATTTTGGAAAGCAATGGTTTAATTTAAACTAACCTGTGGAGTGGGAAGAAAAATCCTGGATAATCCTGTTTGTGTGCCTTCAAGTTAACTGTCGACTTATGGTGACCTCATTAATTTAACATAGGGCTTTCTTTGGCAAGGAATGCCCAGGTGGTCTTGCCAGTTTCTTCCTCTGAAATATGCCCTACAACACCAGATATTTGTTGGTGGTCTTTTATCCAAGTAGTAACCATGGCTGATCCTGCTTAGCTTGCAAGACCAGATGGGATCTGGTGCCTTTGGAGTATCCTCCCAAAGAAATCTTTCAAGATAAAGAAAACCTCATGTATATCTCCAAAATAAAATTGGTTTGTAAAATAACAAAACCTGTACTTCAGGAGTTTTCTTCTGATGCTGAAAGAGTATGACTTGCCCAAGATCACCCAGTGGATTTCCATTCAAACCCTGGTTTCTGTATTTGTAGTCCAATGTTCAAACCATCGCATCATGCTGTCTTTCTTGAGAAAAGTTAGGGTCTTTTAAAAGAAAACATTCGGGGTCTCTCAGTGATTCTCACAGGATTCTGAGGGTTGTAGTCCATGTAAGTCATGTTTTAAGGCTCTGATTGCCTTATTTGGCCAAATAGTCTGCTCTGATAGAAGACAAGTTTCTACATTCCTAAGATTAAAGCCTTCTTGTTGAATGCCATTTGTCCTTCATAATACAGTTCAGCCCATGATTTTCTTTTCCAGTGACTCTTGCATTCTACTTTTATGGTTTCCTCCTCCACAAATGTACAGTGGTATCACTGAAGTATCAGTCAACAGGTTCAAGCCTTCCTTTCACGTAACATCTCCTGACTTTGTGGTGGGTGAGGGGAGAGATGAAAATGCTTGTGCTTCTGACATCTTTTCTCATCTTTCCATTTCTTTGAACCTCTTGATCAGGGTTTGAAAGTTTAAGGCTATAGCTTTCAAGTTCAGTGAGGAAAAAAGGGAAAGAAGTGGTTTCAATCAGGCATGTATATTAATCCAGAATCTGCAATATCCACCAGAAAATTATCTTTTAGATGTTACACAGCTGAACAAAGTGATGAAAGATGCTTAAATGAAAACAAAGAGAGGGCTTACTTCCCCTTTAAGTCCTAATTAATGTTTCCTATTGTTAATTTTAAAAATGATTTATTTCAACACTCAGCCTCTTCCTTTTTCTACTCAACGTCCTTTAAGGTCCATGAAATAATAGGAAAATGGAGATTGCAATCTGGACCTGCATTTTGCCTTCAATCGAATAAGAGCTGTGTGTGTGTCTGTGCCCATGCTTGTGTGCGTGCCTTCAAGTTGCTTGTGGACATATGGCAACCCAATGCATTTTTCATTGGGTTTCTTAGGCAAGGAATACTCAGAGGTAGTTCTGCCAGTTCTTTCCTGTGAAATATAGCCTGCACCATTTGATATTTCTTGGCAATCTCCCATCCAAGTACTAATCAGGGACCAAAATCAGGATGGGATCTGATGCTTTTAGGGTATTTGAGTGCTTTGAGCATAAACACCTTCTCCATTATAGCTACGTATAATAAAGCTGCCATTTCATCAAACAAAATGGTGGCAGGGTAATTCTCTCCTCACCTCTTTGCCATCCTCTTCATTCCTACTCTTCTTTAGACTCAGCTGTGATTACAGGGCCAACAAATAGTGCAGAATAAAAAGACTTTGCATTATTGCTACATTTTGGGGTCCCCCAGGCTAGAATATAGAACATAACATAGTGTTTGTGGGGTTTTTTTTTTTAAAAAAATTGATTCAAACTAGAGGCTAAGAGTTTCCAGCTCAATATTAGGAAGAACGTCCTGACAATAAAATACTGCCTCGGAGTGTGCTGGAGTCTCCTTTGGAGGAAACTTAAAATAGAGACTGTATGGCTATCTGTTGGGAGTGCTTTGATTGTGTCTTCCTGGATGGCAGGGGATTGAATTGAATGACCCATATGTTTTTTCCCAACTTTATGATTTTTTGATTCTATGATCTCTACTATATTAAGTGAACAGTGGCTTTGCTAAAATTATTGGGCAAGGACAAGGTTATGCAGAGCCAAGCAATAACAAAAGAAGCAACAAGCCTGAAGATATACTTCTGTATCACTTTTCTCCACTCATTACCCTTTGAAGAAGCCATATACATATGTACATACATGTGTGTCTCTGTGTGTATCTTTTCCTCACAGCTAGGAAAATGACAAGATGCCAAGAAAGCAAGTTTCAAAATGACAATAAAGCTGGGAAAGTGCAGGCAGGTGGGGGCAGAGAAGGAGAAGCAGAGAGAGAGAGAGAGAGAAAGGAGAAGGGGAAAAATATAAGAGTAGCGAACTGTGAAACTGCACTGATGGCATCACTAATTTGATTATCAGCGATCTCTGAAATTTGCAAGAGGCAATTATTTTCTTGAAAAGGAAGAACTGGAGTTTATACTACAGTAATTTCCAATCTGCCTTTCAAAATGAAAAAGTCTGAAATGGGAGGAAGGAATGGCCTCTTTTTATGAGCATATCCATTAACAAGAAAACACATCCAGGAAAAGATGTGCAAACCTGCTTAGCAAGAAAGGGCTCTGAGCCAATCTCCATACTCCATAGTCTTCTGTTTTATACTTTTCCACGGGCAACCGATAGCAAAAGTGTAGCACTTGGCTTATTTTGTTCAAGATGAATAACAAAGATAAGGTGATAGGGCTTTCTAGTTTCCTCTGAGAATGAAACACGTATATGTAATTTAGCTGGCTACCATCACTATGTCTTCTGAATTAATGTCTCTCGAGAGTCTAGTAATTAAGATCTTCCCCAAGAACAATGAATGGAAAAGACTACTATGGAATTATCTCATGTTTTCCCACATATGTATTTTTTCCAGAGCCTGGAAAAGTCACTTGTTGGACTACAATTCCAAGGCTAACATCTTATATCAAGGTTATGTAGTGTAAATCTCTTAAATTGAATACAGGCATTACACATCACACACAAATATCCAACCAGTTGTGTGTGGAGTCATTTGTTGTTGTTGTGTGCCTTTAAGTCATTTCTGACTTATGGTGACTCTAGGGTGCACCAATGAAAGGTTTTTCTTGGTAAGATTTGTTCAGAGGAGGTTTGCCATTGCCTTTCCCTGAAACTGAAGCATGTGACTTGCCCAACGTCAGCCAGTGGACCTTCTGTCCCAGAATCCAAACAAGTAATTTTTCTACAGCTTGATCCTTTCTTGTGATGCTAGTTGGAATGGTAGTGCATAGCAGGGTTACATCTCAGAGATGTACTTGCATATTTATTCTATGTGTCTGTAAGGGGGCTTTTCACCTTGACAGTAATGCACCTTAGACAGACTGGAGCCAACAAAAGGCAGCCATAGCTAACAGGGAAATTTACTGAACATATAAGAATAAAAACATTTTTTTACAATGATTTGTAATGGAGAATAGTGAATATTATAGCAGAGTTTCATGAATAGCAAACAGTAAATGGATAACACAAAGAGCTATCTAATAGGACACAATTGCTTCAGAATGAGGGAAATATTAATGCAGATAAGTAAATTCACATGGCTAAGGTTTTCAGATCCACTCTATCATTCCAAGGCCTTGGGGTGTTACAATTTGCATTGCATGAGGTGGCTGGAACTATGGCAAAGCAATTTCAAATTTAGAGGTGAAGAAGGGGAAAAACAGGGATTCAAGACAGGGAAATTAGAGAAACTAGTACAAAACAGAGCAAGAGTGGGGCCAATGAAAAGTGGGAACAATAAAGATAAGTGGGAGCAATCATGGAATTGGAAGATACCCCAAGGGCCATCCAGTCCAGCCCCATGCTCTCCTAAAAGAAGGTCATCCAACCTCTGTTTAAGGAGGACTACATACACTAACAGACTCCAACAGACTCTGAGGCAGTGTATTCCACTGTCAAATAGCTCATATTGTCAGGAAATTCTTCCTAATGTTTATGTGGAATATTTTTTCCAGTAGCTTGAACTCACTGCTCCATGTCCCAGTCTCTGGAGCAGCAGAAAGCAAGCTTGCTTCATCTTTAGTATGACATCTCTTCAAATACTTAAACAGGGCTATCATATCACTTTTTAACCATCTCTTCTTTAGACTTAACATACCCAACTCCCTAAGTCTCTCCTCATAAGGCATGGCTTCCAGATCCTTCACCATTTTGGTTGCCCTCCTCTGCTTCAGCTTGTCAACATCCTTTTTGAATTGTGGTGCCCAGTATACCAGATGAGGTTTAACTAAAGCAGAATAGGAGCCTTGGTGGCGCAGTGGTTAAATGCCTGTACTGCAGCCATTCACTCAAAACCACAAGGTTGCGAGTTCAAGACCTGCAAAAGGGCCCAAGCTCGACTCAGGCTTGCATCTTTCCGAGGTCGCTAAAATGAGTACCCAGACTGTTGGGGGCAAATTAGCTTACTTGCTCATTAGCTTACTTGCTGTTCACCGCTATGATCTTTGGAATAGCAGTTTATAAATAAAACAAATTATTAATTATTATTAGAGTGCTGTAGATAATACAGTGGTATCACTTCCCTAGACTGCACACTCAAAGTCTCATACACTAAAGAGGGAGCAGCAAGATTTCAGAGCTCACTCCAGCACATTTTCCAGGAGGCGTGAGTAAAATGAAGCCCATGGGCAACATGTGGCCCCAAGGCTGTGTTTGAGGTCCTCAAGAATTCCCCATCTACCAGAATAGCAACAACAATAATGATAATGCCCTTTTCATCAAAGGGCAGAACATCAAATATATACAGCCAGAGACAAAGACAATAAAGCATAATACTATAAACATAAAACCCCCAACATCTGACCAGCCACCCCAGCAGCCTCAGGAACAATTCAGCAGCTTAATCCAGTAAATCTTCAATCCCTTACCAGAACAGGCCAGCTCCTCTCTAGCTGGAGGTCCAAAGGAAGTCCGTTCCACAGATACAAAGCCAGATCTTGAAGGGTCCTCAGCCTTGACAGAGGTATGTGCATCACTGTAACAGTCCATAATCCTTTGCCTGTAGATCTTGAATTCCTAGATGGTGCATACCATGTTAGCCGAGCTGCCAGGTACATGGAAAATTACAACACAGATCTCTAAATACAAAAACCAAAAATTTGAAATGGGCCCTGGCCTGAACAGTGGTGGGGATCTGTTTGTGTGTGTGTGTGAGGGTGGGGGGAATAAGTATATTTAGGGAAATTTAAAACAACCTAGATGGAACCGTTCTGAATTAAGGCCAGAGGGAGAAAATAGCAAGAAGGCAAACCCCCCATAAGGCTATTACAATAATCCAGGAGTTACATAACCAAAGCCTGAAAAAGCAGATGGTAAAGAACCTATGGATTCTATGAATCTTGAAAAGATGGAAATTGCATGCCTTTGCTGCCACCCTAATAAAGGGGTGTAGAGACAAATGGTTGTCGAACTCTGTGGTTCCTGTCAACTGAAGCAGGGACCACTGCACAACACTGCAAACACAATAGAGAGCATGGGGAAGGGCTACTAGATGGTCCAGATGAAACACCAAAATCCCAGTTTTTCCATGTTTAACATGGTAGTGGATTAAATCATAGAATCATAGAGTTGGAAGAGACTGCAAGGGCCATCCAGTCCAATCCCCTGTCATGCAGAAATCACAATCAAAGCATCCCCAACAGATGGCCATCCAGCCTCTGTTTAAAGACCTCCAAGGAGGGAGACTCCACTACACTCCAAGGGAGTCTGTTCCACTGTCGAACAACCCTTACTGTCAAGAAGTTCCTCCTAATGTTGAGGTGGAATCTCTTTTCCTGTAGCTTGCATCTGTTGTTCCGGGTCCTGTTCTCTGGAGCAGCAGAAAACAAGCTTGCTCCCTCCTCAATATGACATCCCTTCAAATATTTAAACAGGGCTATCATACCTCTTAATCATCTTTTCTCCAGGCTAAACATCCCCAGCTCCCTAAGTCGTTCCTCATAGGACATGGATTTTGATCCTGTCCTCTGGAGTATTAGCTATTTCTCCTAATTTGGATAATTGTTCCTTATCCTGTCTCCCCTAAGCGTGCGATAAAGAATAATCTTCTCATTTCACCTAAATCTGGGAACAGCCCCTTTAGCTGAGATTTCTGTCTTAATTTCCAAACATGAATATATATTCTTTCTCTGAAAATGCTGTGAGAACTTGTGGTTGATATATAACTAATAATGACATTACCAGGGGCTGTCCGTAAGTCTCAGATTTTGGTTTGGAAATCTCAAGGTCTGAGAGGTTCCTGAAACAGCAACCCTACCTCCAAGCTACAGCTTCAGTCTCTTGTCCATCCATATCATACCCCATGCCTCCCATCTAGTGAAGGTGAGAACTAGTCCTCTCAAATGGGGCTGTTGTGGCCTGGGATATTAACTATCTCTTGGGGCTTCTTGCCTAGTCTTCCCTTTAGCCACCCTTGTCTCAGGCTTCCAGAAGTGATCAGCTTGGTTCTGTCTCTGGAATTTTAACTTTTCCATTGACCTCTGGGTTGTCAATTGATGACTTCTTGTCTCATGAAAGAAGGCAAATACAACCTGCATTAGTTGCTGTTTTTGCTTAACCCTACTCTTCCTATTAAAAATATCATGCAAAAATAAACAGAAATAACAGCCAGGATGTATTTTGGAACTATGGTGCGTTATAAACGGGCCTTTAATACGCCCCCATCACGTGCTAGGGGTTGGCCGAGGACCTAGTGTCCATACCGGCCTCACCCCTAGCATGTGATGGGGGCGTAAAGATGGCGGCGCCCTATACACACGGGCGCCACCATCTTTACGTGATGGACGTGTTGTGTCTGCACATGTCGCCCCGGAAATGACGCCGCAAATGCGCCCCTTGCGCTTTGCAGTGCCTCTTCCGGGGCCTGAGAAGGAGCGCGATTTCCGCGCTCCTTCTCGGCAGCGTCCGGGAGCCGCGCCGTTTAAAGGCTGTGGCTCCCGGAAGGTGCAAGCGGCAGCGGCAGCAGACTGCCGCAATCCGGCGGTCTGTAACGCGCCCAAGTTTTGGAAGAGCAAGGATGAAGAATAAATGTTAAAAGCTCCTAAGAATAGCAATGCATCATCATTCCAAGATCTCCAAGTATATTTGGAAAACAATGTATTAGCCAAAAAAAGCAACTGAAAATAAATGTCTGATTTCATTTATAATTAGGCGGCGGAAAATATTAATCAATTAATGCTCAACTAAAGAGATTAGGTAGGAGAAACAATTCATTAATGGTTGGAGGTAATGGACTTTGACAACTTCCTTATTCAAACAGAGTGTTAATTAAGAAAATTACACTACAGTCTCTTCCAATGAAATGAAATATTTCCAGATCACAGTGATGAAGAATCAGAAATTTTTGCCTTACAAGGATGAAGGTGGCATTAGTGCCTCCCCTCCAGAATGATGTGATTCATATCCATCATTCCCACTTGTTGAACACGCTGCAGAACTGATTCTTTTCAAAAGAACCACTTTGAAACTAGTGTAAGGATAAATCAGTTTTTTTGCATTTGCCTTGCTTCATCGTGATTGCAATCGATCGCACCAGGATCAGATCCACTTTCAGATGGGAATGGCGATCATGTAAATTGATCGACACTTCACTCATAGTGGGAATGAGCCCCTATTTCTGTAGGGAACAGGAAAAAGCTTAGAGAAGTTGCTGTATAGATTATAGCTCCCAGAATCCCACCAGCCAACCTGGCCTTGGTAAGATTTAAGAGGTGAATCCCCTGTTGGTTATGTTTTTGAACTACAACTTTCCAAATCTTCCCAGTAAGTTTTCCAAGTTCTGAGAATGGGGAAGAACAACTTTCAGCACTTGAGGCCAGAGACAGAAATGGGTGGACATTCTCTCTCTCTCTCTCTCTCTCTCTCCTCCCATCCTCCAGGTTTGCCTCTTTCTCACTGTGCAGCAGTCTGGCTGGAGGAAGAGTTACTTCTGCCAAAGTTCTGAACTCAGCATTTGGGGATGGCATTGAAAATAAGGCAGGAAACTTCTTTGGGCTGTAGGGCGCAGGTTGCCCACTTCTGTTTTCAGGCATATTTTTCAACAAGTCACAGATGAAAAACAAGAGTTCAGATGTCCCTCCATATCCATGGATTTTTTTTTTTATCCATGGACTCAACTAACCATGGCTTGAAAATATTCCAAAAACTATAAATTATTAAAAGTAAACCTTGTTTTTACCATTTTATATAAGGGTCATCCTTTTTCTCTGCCAGTGTATATAATGGGTCTTGATCATCCATGGATTTTGGTATCCATGGTGGGTCCTGGAACCAAACCCCAGTGGATATCAAGGGCCCAATGAATGTATGAAACACCAATATTCTCATGGAGTAGTTATATCATGCTGTCTGACATCCATTCCAAGAGAGGTCTGATGTTACAAAAAGCAGGGAAGAGAACATGGAAAGACTGTTCCCTGAAGCAATTTGAGAAACCACTGTCACATGTGTTGGTGAGCAGAGCCTGGAAATCCTTTTTAGACTACCACCCTCATAATCCTCTGACTAACATGCTGGGATATAGTTTCCAAAGGGATTATAGGATGGATTATGGAAACTGTAGCCCAAAAGCATCTGGAGGACCACAGTTGCCCACCTCTAGTTTACCATGTTCGATTCTTATTGTTTTGCCCCAATTAGAGTAGAACCATAGAATCAATTATTTCATATGCTCCAACTGTCTGAGTTTGGCAGGGACAGTCCTGCATGATCTTTTGTTGTTTTCTGATGCTTTTAAAATATTCTCTCCCACTTCCTCCCTTTGTTCTGTCTTACTTCTGTTACTACAAACTGAGTTCAAAACGCAGATGTAAAACTCTTCTATAGGTGGTATTTAACACCATTCAAAATAGCCAAGTTTAAAATAGGCACTTGTTACCATATGTGGTGGTAGTATTTGGAAGTGAAGAGATTCTGGAAAGAAATTCAAGTTAATATAAACAAAACATTGAAAATCAAGATGAAACTGTATCCAAAATTATCTACTAAATATGTTAACAGAGATAGAGGAACAAATGGAGAAGAAATATGGAAGAATTTTTCTCTATATGGTAGTAGCTGCGCTTATAACACACGCCAAAAAATGGAAAGAACAGAAGAGTCCAACCACTGATGAATGGATCATAAAACTGATGGAAATGGCAACAACGGACAAAATAACGAATCAGCTAAAAATAATTATTTACAAAAATATGAGGAAGAATGCAAAGAAGTAGCCAAATTGTGGGAAATGAGTTAGACTCAGTTCCCACTTCCATCAAAGAGGGAATACAAGACACACCATTCTTGAAAAGGAAAACCGAATCCAAGACAAGATATAGGAGAAGGCTGGAAAACAACTAAACAATAGGATTTATTAGATGCTTAATACTGTTTCTGGTCAAGGGTGGGTATATTTTAAGATCAATACAAATGACAAGGGAAAACTAGACAGAATGATGGGGGAAATCTACTTATTGTGACTGGTGATAGGAATTGTAGAAGGAAAAGAAATGTGAAAGTATGCAAGAATGAAATGAGAGAGTGGAAGAGAAGGAAGTTAGTTTGAAAAAGTAAAGATGGATGGGTAGAAAATGAGATGCAAATTGTTGATGTTAATGCTCTTCTTAATTCCCATCAGGCAGATGTATGTTTTAGGAATGTATATGATGACATATTTTATTTTAAAAAATTAATAAAGATTATAAAAAACAAAACAGAACACATATATAGTTTGCACTCAACTCAGCAGTGAGGGAGAGGAGGAAGTCAAATGAGTATCCAGACTGTTGGGGGCAAATTAGCTTACTTGCTAATTAGCTTACTTGCTGTTCACCACTATGATCTTTGGAATAGCGGTATATAAATAAATAAAAAAATCTTGCTCTTCCCAGTAGCTTCAGGCAAAATCAAATTACAGCAGCCTCTTCTGACATGTGTGTTCTTCCTCACTAATGACTTTTGCCATCCCAACCACACTCTGGCATTGCTTGGCTACATGTGTCCCAGATTTCTTTCATCTGTGAAATGGTGATGGATATGCCTTTAGACGATGAGCCAACATGTAGATAAATTCCTCTGAGTCAAGGTATAAAACATATTTGGGGGTAGCCATGTTGGCCATGAAACAAAGTACAACAAAATACAAAATCCACCAAAGAATGATGCTTTTCTGTTGCTAATGGAGTTGAAATTTTATCGCTGTTGTTGTGTGCCTTCAATCCATTTCTGACTTAGGCGACCCTAAGGTGAACCTATTACAGGGTTTTCAGATGGGGTTTTGCCATTGGCATCCTCTAAGGTTGAGGGAGTGTGACTTGCCTAAAGTTGCCCTGTAGGTTGACATGCTTGAGCAGGGATTCAGACCCTTGTCTTCAGAGTCATAGTGCAATGCTCAAACCATTACACCATGATGGCTTTCTGAAAATGTATTACCTGTCTTTTTTTATACCTTTATCCCCAGCTATCACATGGCCAAGGACAGTGGCTTCTACTTGTATTGATATCCCTCTAGACCAGTGGCTCCAAACCTTTGGTTCTCCATTTATTTTGGACTTCAGCTCTCAGAAATCCCAGCCAACTTGGCCAACATTCAGGAGTTATGGGAGTTGGAGTCCAAAACATCAGGAGGATCAAAGCTTGGGAACCACTGCTCTAGACCATCTTAACTGAAAAGAAAAATAATATCTGAGATAAAAGGTAGGCCTGTGACTATAACATGGTCACTTTTCTTCTTCTGTTTAATTTTAAACATCTTTGCTCAGTGAAGAGGAGAGGATCACTCCAGAGGAGAGGACAAAATTCAAAATGACCTGAATATATTAGAAAGCTGGGCCAAAACTAACAAAATAAATTTCAACAGGGAGAAATGAAAGCCACTGCGCTTAGGCAGAAAAAATGAAATGCATCGATATAGGATGGAGGACACCTGGCTTAACAACAATTCATGTGAAAGGGATGTAGGGAGTCCTAGTAGACCAGCAGTTGAACATGAGTCAATAGTATGATGCAGCAGCTAAAAAAGCCAATTCTAGGCTGCATCAATGGAACTATAGTCTCCAGGGGAGCAATAATGGCACTCTGTTCTGCTTTGGTGAGGTTTCACCTGGAATACTGTGTCCAGTTCTGGGCACCACAATTCAAAAAGGATGTGGAGAAGCAGAATTTGTGCCCAGAGGAGGGTAAGAGCTGTTCAACAATGGAACACTCCCTCGGAGCGTGGTGGAGACTCCTTCTTTGGAAGTTTTTAAACAAAGCTGGATGGCCATTTGTTGGGGGTGTTTTGATTGTGTATTCCTGCATGGCAGAATGGAGTTGGACTGGATGGCCCTTGTAGAGTCTTCCAGCTTTATGATTCTGTGATTCTAAGAGGCCAGTGAAGCAAGAAAGCTTGCATGTGATATTTTCTGCATTTTGATTGGCCATCAAAGGTTTCACTCTTTGGTGGATTTTGGATTTGGTTGTGTTTTGATTCTATGGGTATACTATAGTTGTGACTAACCAACAGCATTTGAATCAGTTTTCACTAATGAGCTTGCTCCCCTTTATATTTTACAGCAACATTTGTCTTGAAGCTTGATCTCAACTCATTCTGGCTCTATGCATCATTTAAAAACCATGAGGGATTACATGGACTTCAAGCTGTGAGTAGAACACTGACTGTTTCTTAGAACAGGGGAAATTTAGCCCTTTTGTCTCCGCTGAGAGCAGCAACAACCTTTCAGGAGCAATCTCTCCAGATCTTAAATGGACCCGTCTGCTCTCCCCTCCTTTAAAAACTGTGTGCTGGTTTTTAAAATTTTTATTTTATTTTAAACAGGATGAGCCATTTCTTTCACTTTGATCTCCCATACTTTTATAAACAGGGAAGGCAGGAGAAACTTTGCCCCAGCTCTTGCCAATTAGAATGGCTTGTTCTAATCTCACCAATCTGCATTTTAAAGCGATACTGCATGACAATTCATTTACTGAGCAGGCAGGGGTAGGAAGGCATGGGGGTGGTAGATGTTTCCCTCTTATCGGCTTCAAAGCCTAGATTACAAAACAGCGGAGGAGGAAAAGCAGAAGGCTCAGCCTGATGCAGCTCCACATTGTTCAAAAGGAAACTTAGAATAAATAAAGCCCAAACAACTTTCTAACATGCTCTTTCCACATTTTTTTCTAGAGGAGATGGAGATTTTGTGTGAGCCAGTGAGCCTTTGTTCAACAAAAAGTGGCTTAAAAAATAATATAGCAATTTAAACTCCCAAGGTACCATACGTAAAAGTTGGTCCAAACCAACCAAGGCATAATACTTCTAAGGTTTTACTAAATTCCATGGAAGAAACAAAATTGTTCCACTCTGTTCTGGTCAGGCATTAACTAGAATCAACTGTCCAGTTCTAACAAAAAGTAAAGGTATTCCCTGTTGACAGAGTCATCAAGTCGTGTTCGACCATAAGAGGTGGTGCTCATCTCCATTACTAAGCCGAAAAGCCAGCGTTGTTAGGGACTACTCTGTGATCATATGGCCAGCATGATTGCAAAATTTTTGTTTACCTTCCCACCGAAGTGGTACCTATTTATCTATTTGTATTTGCATGCTTTCGAACTGCTATGTTGGGAGAACCTGGGACTAGTGATGGGTGCTCACCACGTTGATTTAAGCCACCTCAATCTTGTTGGAGAGGCAGGGTAGAAATAAATTTATTTATTTATTTATTTATTATCATGCAGCACCTGAGTCTTGAACTGCCAACCTGCCAGTCTTGGAATCAACAAAGTTGGCATCTTAACCACATTTTAAAAACTGGGGGAGAAATCGTAGTAATCTCATGATGCCTTTAAGACTAACTGATGCCCTCCATCAATGCACTTGATTGAAATCCAGGAAAGCTCATGCCATAATAAAGCAGTCTTAAAAGTGCCACTAGATTCCTCCTCTCATCTGCTTTTTGTTTTGAGATAGACTAACACAGCTGTCTCTCTCAAAACATTTTAAGAAGGATTTCAGAAGCTTGGGAATAAGAGGAGGGGAATCTCAGGGTGTTGAGGAAACCATGAGCTACAAGAAATGGTTATAAGAGCAGGGAAATGAAAATGAAAGGCAGAAATGATAGCAGTCTTCATCTGTCTGCAGGGCTGTCAAGCAAAAGATGGAGTAGAATTGTCCTCTTCTACTTCAGAGAACAAAACTAAAACCAGTGAATGGAAATCATAGAGAGGCATAGTTTGGTTGGCTTCCTAATGACATGAAATATTTGTCAGTGGAACAGACAGCCTTTGGAGATACATACCCTTCAACATGTCATAGATGAAATCTGGGACCCATGTGGTTAAGACACATCAGAACATAGAGACATAGGAATTTATCACACGGAGGGCAAATTGATTAAATCCCATGCAGAAACAGGATTTTAAAATCTGGGTGTTCTTTGTCAGATGCATTGGTATGAAAGAGAAATAACGAGAAAATAATCTTAATGGAAAGCTCCATTGTACTTCCAGAATTTAGTGAAAGTATAAAGGAGCTGGTTTTGATGACTTTAGGTTTGCATTTGGGTTATTTTTGCTAATGTTGCCTGAAAAACATCCTGCAGATTGTTTTTTTTTTTTCCCAACTTTCTGTTCAGGTTAACCCCGAATGTCATTTGAAAAACAACCCTCAAATATGAGCTGCTTTTAGTTTAAATTTAGTTTCTGCATGGTATTCGTCCCTTGTGATAAACTCCATAGCCAGTCTGGAATTTCAGTATGCAAAGAGATTGTGTAACACCTTTGGGACTAACTGTGCAAAACAAGTTGTAGCATAAGCTTTTGTAGACTTGGTCTACAACCCACAGATTAACATGTAAATCGCTTCCTCCCAAGCAAGGGTCACACAAGTATACCCCACACACTTCCATGCCACCCCCCTCTGAAGATGCCAGCCACAGATACAGGCAAAACTTCAGGAATACATTCTTCCAGAATGCAGTCACATAGCCCAGAAAACCCACAGAACATGCACACATATTGGGAAAGGTAAGATACCATCCTCTTCCTTCATAACCCCATTGCTGAGCTGAGTGCAGCTCACCTTTGCACTTTGAATTTAGTTTGCCACAACTGAAATAAGATGAGGACAAAAGGGGAAGGTGGCAAGAGAGTGAAAAGCTAGTGCATTTTAAAAGCAGCAGAAAAAGTGGGATGGCAGAGGATTAATTGGGGTGGTCCCTGCCAAACTGGGTATGGGATTGAAAGGTATAGCAATCCACTACTAAATCATCTGTGATATAAGGCCATCCAACCTTTGAAGTTTATCGCACCGGGGTTAAAACGTTCCCCGGTGCGTTTTAACATGAACACATGGGGTCACGCACGGAGTGTGATGGGAACCCGATGGGGCCCAGAACGCTAGTTTACTTCACAGCGGAACACCTCCGCTGAGCGTTCCCATCACGTTCCCATTGAGTTCCAGAGGGCGCCATTTCTGGGAACTGTTTCAAAGCATTACCAGAAATGGCATCCCCTGGAACTCAATGGGAACACAGTGGGAACACTCGGCAGCGGCGTTCCGCTGTGCAGTAAACTAGCGTTGTGGGCCCCATCGGGTTTCCATCATGCTCCGTGCGCGCCCCCGCGCGTGCATATTAGAACACACCTGGGAACGTTTTAACCCCCAGAGACATAGCCAAGGGGGGGGGTTCTTGGGGTCCAGACCCCCACTTCCGTTAGATAAAACAAATGGTGTGTGCTGCCACGCCGCTGCACCCAAGCCCCATTATAATGGTGGCACTTAGTCTGGACCCCCCCCCTTCCCAAAATCCTGGCTATGTCCCTGTAACCCCGGTGCAATAAACTTCTTTGTTTGAAAACATCCAGTGAAGGAGAATTCACCATCTCATACTGTAGCCTTGATATGGTATCAAACTTATCACTATTACTAAGCAAACCATAAATAAAATAACTGTAACAGCAACAGTGTTGTGATGTGATCCACTCCTCTGGAGGTCATTCTTAAGATTTCCTGAAGCCAACCAAAATAGTACTCGGACAGATTCCCCATATCTAGGTAGTGATAAAAAGTGATTGTGTTTTCTTCCTTTCTTCCCCCTCTCCTTTCATTCTCCAGCCTGTCAAGACTTTATATATATTTTTTAACAGAACGACATGGGTTGTTACTTAAAAACAGCCAGAGGCCTGTAAGAGAACAAAGGCTGACTGAGCAGGCTTAACTTGTCATTTCTATGATAAATTCTTTGGCAATCCAAGGAGATGGGCTGAGACGAGTTTTGAAGGACAAAGTGAAATGTGCAGGAGCTGCTGAGCTGCAGAACTTTGGTTTGCTAAAAGAGAAAAAGAGTGTGAGTGTGCTCAGTGAACAGGGCACACCCTGCAAGTTATAATATGAGTCAGTTAATAATAATAATAACTTGCACCAATGATAAAACAGGACAGTACAACAATACAAATTAAAACCCATTATCCCTCCCTTCAACATACAATTTAAAATTATCACATGACAATAATAAAATAACATTCAATCTTTAAAACAATTAGTTAATGACAGAGAGATGGGTATCCCGGAGAGATGGAAATCCTAGAATATCCCATACGGGGATATACTTTTCTCTAGTTACTTTTTAAACAAAACCTTGGGATTTTACAAGGAGCAGGGATGATGATGATGATGATGATGATGATGATGATGATGATGGCTGAGATTCTCCTTTGGGATTACATGGCATAAATTGACACATGTGAATTATGCATGAATGTTGCTATTCACCCCTACTATCAAATGCTACTATTTTGAGCAACTTGAACCAAGACAACAAATAAATCAGGGTTACATGGCTTGGACTCTCCCAGGTCCTGATATTCCAGGGCCATAACCAGAAACCTAAGGATGATTCTTTATGATGTCATAGTCCGGGTGATATTACAAGACAAAGTCCCTAGTGATGTCATTAAGCATCAGTTCCATAGTTCCTCGGAGGCGGTCATTCAAAAAAACAAACACCAAGTCTAACAATTGAGGGAATACATATTCACATACCTTTTAAGTCAGCGAGCTCACCCAGACATTCTTCCTTTCCCTAAGGACTGAAGAAGAGTTAGCCACAGAGATCTGGCAGCCCTATTGGATATGCAACTGAATACATAACTAAATGTATATCCATGCACAATGACAAATGCATCCATGTGCAATGTACATATGTGTGCATTGTGGTCTCCCATCCATGTACTAACCAGGTCTGTTAGATAGTATTAATCAAAATGTTTCAAGGGGATGGTAAATAGTATAGCCCTTCAGCTTGGAATTTGAATGGCTATCTTGATGAAACAAATGACAGTATTTTGGATTTCAAGCAAAGTTTTCAAAAATGATTTCTTTGGTTTACAGCTTTTTGAGTTTTCCAGTTTAGCTGAAGGATGCTGGGAGTTGTATCCTTAACAAGTTATCTATCTAAAGCTCTTGTTTCAAGCCCAAAGATTTTGATCCTTAGAAACATTGGCTGAGAATCTACATCATGCATGCAAAGTGTAAAACTACAGATAAGTGGTGGTAGTGTACCAGCAGCCTTAACCAGTATATTGGAATCTACAAATACACGTGCTTTCAGCCACTTAGTACAGTGTAGAATGAACAATAGCTGTCTCTGCAATGCTAGTGTATCAAGCGTTACACTGTAGTCACTTGACAAATAGTTATGCACCTTCTATGAATGTACAACTGCATATGCAATGGATATATTTGCAGGGCTTGCTTATGGAAACTGTAAAATAAATATAACTGTTAGGAAACAGACAAAAAAAGTGCAACCACAGCACAGGAAAATGTACATGTGCATAAACACCAACAGCACCCCAGCCGTACTGAGTTTCAATAACTTTGTGGAAACTCCCAGGAAGTGTGCACCAGCAGTGGCTAATGAGACAAAAGTACGTTTCAGCATAAACCTCAGCCACAACAACATTTATCTATAGAAGCAGGGATGATGGGGAAAGGGTTTCAATGGTTTTATTTGCTGGTGCAAGACTGGCCCTCCTAAACGCAGCTCTTCACTTTCTCCAGACAAACAACAGGTGTTGCTGGAGTCCTTCCATGCTTCACTGCCAGTTCATTGAAGTTACACTGATTCAAGGAAAGAGATGAAGAGTGCAAACCCTGAAACGTTCCAGTGCTTATCGGCACTGAACCGTGAAATGTTTTTGCAGTCAACAGTGCAGCACTTTGTGCCCAATCAAGGAATATCTTGGTGTATTGCTGGCAAAGACTTTGCAAGTTGGTGAGGATCAGAATTACTGCCTGGGATGCAAAAAAACAAAAACAAAAAAGTTTACAAAACTTCGAAGTCTAGTTTGAGGGAAAGGATGAGAAATGGAGAACTGAACATTAGGGATGCCAATGAAACCTGCCATTTAAAACTGGGATTTTCCCTGTCTCAAAAGGGTGCTTCTGTTATGATGCCAGACTGCCTTGTATCAACACAATCTGTGGCTGAATGTGAAGGATATGCTTCTCCGTAGAACATCCAGAGATATTCATTCATTCATTCATTCATTCATTTTTATTTCACTTCCATGCTGCCTTTCTCCCAAATAAGGGACCCAAGGCAGCTCACAAGATAAAACATTATTAAAACATCACAATAAAAATGTAAAAACAGTTAAAACCAACTAGTTAAAATAGCTTAAAATTAATACAAAAACAAACAAAAGTTTAAATCATAATTAAAAATACACACCACATATATATAAAAAAACCCACCCTGTCCTGATTATATGTTTAAAAGCCTGCTTAAATAAAAATGTTTTTGCTTGCCGGCGAAATGCAAGGAGGGACTTCCAAAGGGTGGGAGCAGCCACCAAGAAGGCTCTCTCTCATATCCTCACCAAGCGATCCTGGGATGGTGGCGGGAACAAGAAAAAGCCTTCCTTGGAAGATCTTAGGGCTCTAGAAGCTTCATAGGGGGAGATGCGCTCTCTCAAATAGTCTGGACCTAAGCCAGTTCCTATAAAAAATTACCTTACTTGTGAAAGTGATGGGATATAAGAGAGGAAAATACACAAGGAAGAAGCAGAAACCTATTGGCAGGTATACAAATGTGCATAAGTGGCTTTGGAGTAGATCAGTTTGTAAGACAAAGGCATTTAATTTTGCGTATTATTTTCTACTATAAATCCACTAGCAGGGAAAAAAATGACAGAGAGAGTAGTTGGCAGGTAATAAGAACAACTGATTTGCTGAAATACATGCAAGATGAGTTATGTTTGATTTGTACATCAACATTGAGCACATTAATGAGATGAGCAGACATATCCATTCTTCTTTTATTTCTTTACCCCCCCCCCCACACACAATTATACTCCATTCTCTTGGAGGCAAAATCCTACACAGCCAACAGAGATCTACTGTGAACCCTATTAGCCCCACTTTCTCAAAAGGAAGAGATAAATCCAAAATCCAGGCCAAAACTTAAATGACTAAAATTTCAGGATGCAAATAATTCTCCCAAAATTTTTCATTCCTAATGAGCCAAGTTGTATGAGAACACCAAGGTGGACCTCCAGATGGGAACAAAGTCTCAGGAAATGCTGGGTTTTATTCCTGTACAAACAGGTTTTATTTTGGAGATCCGTATGATGTTTTCATTATCTCAAAGTATTTCATGGTGCTCCTAGCTTTATCATGGACTTTTTATTTCTGCTTCCCAGGTTGGCTTAAATTAACCCCAGTACTGTATTTTCCTAAATGAAATCTGTACAGTGGACCCTTCAATGGGGTTATGGGCATAGGACCTCCATGAAAGTGGAAAAACCACAAATAAAAAACACTTTTTTAACCTGAGAGGATACTTTTCTAGGAATCTCTAGGTCCTCCAGGGCAGTTCTTTGGTCAAGATCTGCCAGAGGTTGAGCATGAAATTGTGCTGGAGGACCTACAAATGCCTAGAAGAGTGTTCTCTTTAGGAATGTCTAGGTCATCCAGCATGACTTTTGGCAGAATTCGGCAATAGAGTAACATTGGAGGACCTAGAGATTTTGAGAGAGGACATATTAATCAAATCAGTGAATAATCAAATCTGCAAAAGTCAAAGCTGTAAATGTAGAAGGAACAACTGTGCTTTCCTGTGTCTTTGTATTGTCTCAGAAGAAATAAAAATGGCTGTCACCACTTAAACACAGCTATAGTTTCCAGAACACCCATTCAACAGGGATCATGCAAAGGAAAGAGGGATGCTAGCACAAAAAGAGAATGCCCCCCAGGCTTACTTGTATAATATTTGTAAAACACTCTAGTACTTTGATTATAACTCCTGAATAATTGCCATCATCATTATCACATCAGCAACAGCTCCTCCTCCTCTTCAGTGGAAATGGGTGAAAATCACTTTCTGAAATGTTTCCATGAGACAAGATATGGCAAGTGGGAGACATCCATGGGAGAAGAAGAGGACAGACATGAGGGAGGGAGGGAAAGCCAGCATATTTCAAGAGGTGATTATCTGCAAACCCATGATAAAGCAGGTATAATCAAAACAAAGAATCAGAAACTCTCAATACCTTTAGGAAGTATGAATGATAAACTGCTGACCCCTGTGAGATTTCTCATCTTCGGTACAAGACAGGGGGTTTGTATTTTCTTTGGTGTTTACACTATTTGCACCAAAAGTCTATGTGCAAAAGGAGTGTCTTTTCCTTTTGTTTGACAAAGTATTCTCTCTCCCTCTCATTCTTTCTCTCTCACATACAGACATAGACAGAGCAAGCACAGAAGGGCTAGCTGACTGATCAAAAACATACAGGGAATCCATAGGAAGCGTCTAATCTTTCAACTTTCATGCAACAAAAGAACAGCTATCATAGTTTCATGCAGCTTGTGAATGTCACCCAATCTGTGCAGAAACTAATCTTGCAGTCATGAGAACCTGTTGCTACTGGAGGAAAAGACTGCACCTTGTCACAGTCAAGGAGAAAGCTCTAGTGGTTTCTTACTCTTTCACATGAGAATGAGACAATCATTCACATCTCTGCTAGAATTTTGGAGGCCTATCAGCAACCCACAAACCAGGTCCATGCTTGTCTGTTTGTGGACATTATAAGGAACATACCCTCCAACATTTCATAGATGAAAATTAGGATACATGTGTCTGAGTGTAGCCAAAGTGGCCAGGCAAACAGAGAACAAAGATTATTAATAAGGCACACAAAAATTCTATTTATAGTATAGAAATCCTGGAATGTATGTGCTGAGCTGAGGAAAGCCTGAAAAAACACACCAAATGAGCCTACTGTGAAGCACAGGACTCATACCTTCCTCTCCTTCTGGCTGAGCTAAATGAGTACAAAGTACTTTTTCCATCTGAAATCAGTTTGCTACAGTTGAATTAAGCTGACATGAAGGCAGCAAGTGGGAAGAGGAGAGAAAAATCAGGACATTTCAAAAGCAGCCAAGAAAGTAGGACAGGAAAGGAATAATTGGGACTGTGGTTGCTACACTGGAACAAATGGAGGGTATATAAGTGTGGAAGAAGTGTCACATTTCACCTCTCATTCCCTCACCACCCCCTTTCTTTTTTTGTTGCAGCCAGATTCTTTCAAAGAAACAACCTTGAACAGGCTTGGCTCATGCTTTTCTCCCTGCTATTATCTCAAAACCTGTGTCTGAGATCATCACAATGTTAGCAATACCATTGCTACTGTATATCCTATCTACACCTACTTTCCCAACATTTTATGGCAGGCAAGTTGCCGGTGCAACTCTTGACAGCAAACTAGTTGTGGTTAATGTTTTGTGCGCACTGGAATTTGTTAGAGAGACATTGTGGCTACTGATTGCCTGGATATTTTCAGCCACAGTTGCTTCAGTACACAACTGCAGTCCAAATGCAGCTTTCGTCAACTTCCCTTGCAAGGCTTGATAAATATTCACAGCAACATGTCAACATCGACAGCCACAAAGCCAAACAGGAAAATGTCAATCTCTTCCCTTTTGTCAAGGAACTTGTTGAAAGACCTGTCTAAGCCTGCCCTCTGTTTACTAAAATGGTTTCAGAAATCTCTAAATCCATTCATCTCTAGGATTATCATTTTCTGGTTTCCAGATAATATTCTCATTTCCTCCAGTGAGGAAGATTTGGTTTGGCTTTATTCCCCACCCCCCGCAATACCGTAGGCCATTAACAGCAGTATCGATCTTGGTCTAATACAGATTTCCTACAGCAAAAGAAGCTCCAGACTTAAAAGGGAAGAGTTATTTAATTGGAATTGGTTTGGAAGGAAAGCAGGGGCCAGGTGGATGCTTTTGGCCCTTGTAGAAATTGCTCCCTCTTTGGCTAATATCTAGATCAAGGGTGCAGAAAATATGGTGCAAGGATGTATGTCCCCACTTGTCATTTTGTTGTCTCCAAGTCCCCTATACTCTCCTACTATCCAAATTTGGCAGGGGCAGTCCCAATCAATCCTTTGTCATCCCACTTTTTCAGCTGCTTTTAAACTGTCCCAGTTTCGCTCTCCTGCTGTTGCAGTCTGATATAGTGAAGGGCACTATGCCATCACCAGTGCTGATTCAACTTCTAGTCCAGATGGTTTATGCACATGCGGAGAGAGACATCTTCTCTTTTGCCTCAGGCAGCAAATGGACTAAATTTGAACTGGGTATTCATTGTAATCACATTCTACAAGACCAAAAAAAAAAAGGGGGGGGGAGTGGGCTTTTGTTTTGTTTTGTTTTGTTTTGTTTTTCTTAAAGGAAAGTGCCTTAGAGCCAATGCTCATAACTGGGTCTTTGTTGTTATTTTCAGCCAGCATGCCCAACTGGAACAGCAAAAAGAATGTTGCCTTATTCACATTCTCACAAAACCCTACGGAAAATCTTTCAAAAGGCAACTGAGCCAATTCTTGGGTCTCTGCATGTATTCTTGATGATTCATAGCTCTGCTGCTAGAGTCAATGAGTTGCATGGTCAAAGGTCACTCCATCTGAAGCCAAACTTGTAACCTTCCACTAAAAAGCTTCATGTGCACAGGGGACAATATGGATGTCACATTGGCTTCTGAAAGGAGATTGGATCAGATTTTTACCATCTGCATGTGGTGGAAATTTAAGGGAGGGTCAATGGAGTTTAGATGTTAACAGAATCAGTCTTTCAACCCCCTCTTCAGTTCTGGAACAGAAGGAATTTATAAAAATAGTACTAAAGCACAGTGTCTGAGAAGCCTCATTTCATGTCTATTATGCTCCAAACTATTTTAGGTTTTTTCCCCATGGAAACTAGGGATCAAACTGGAGAAGGACTTCATGTCCCAAGGCAGAGCCAAAATGCCTCCACTATTTTTATTACAGCATAGCCACCAATAAAAAAAAATGAAGAGGTGAAGGTTACTCAGTCATGGCAACAGTGATCCATCACAGTGGGGTTTGAGAACCCACTTTGGATTTTACTGCCTTTACTCTTCTAGGGAGATTATGAGCCAGAACAGACTGGCAAAAAGGGGAAGCTTGAAGCCACCCCTTCTGAAGTTAGATTGGAGCCATGGCAACCACACATTGTGGCTCCTGTCTGACTTAAAGCTGGTCCAAAAAAGAGCAGAAAAGATCTACTCCTTTTGGGGTTGGGAAAAAGCTGGCTTTTCCTCCTTGCTGGAGCCCAAAGTCAGCTTCAAGATGTTCCAGCTGCGTGCAGCTTATAAATGCTGTGCCTCCACAGCATCTTGTAGCCACTCACATCTGGGTGGCCACTCAACTTCCGGGTGGCTTCAGGGCGGTTTTGTAATGTAAATCTAAATGCCACAGTCTGAAGCCACTCAGACGCTGGCTTTAAAAAGCTGTCTGTTCTGGCCCTACATGTGGCTTTTAAAATGTGATTACATATGGAAAAAAAAAGAGGCTTTGGAGATACCTATCACGTAACACTGTCTTTGACCCATAGCTATTGCATCCCCCAGGCACAATTATTGTATCCATTTTCATTGATGGGGAAAACACATCAATGAGCTCTCAATAGTGCAAGTCCCCAGGAGTGAAATGTCACTTTTGGGGCAATTGTGAGATTGCCAGTCATGTGGTTCAGTGTCCCCTCCTCTCTGCTTTCTCCCCTCTGCCTCACTATTTCCAAACATCCCAATTGCCTCCTCTATCCATTTCTTCTCTTTAATAAAACAAAACCAATTAAATTGCCACAGCAGAGCTCCGGAGTTGCATGGAACAGTGAAATCAAATCAAATCAAATCAAATAATTCTTCCACCCCTCCATCCTGAAGACATGCTGTGTAAGGTATATGGCAGAGAGGTGGGGTTAAGAGGGAGACAAAAAGTGAGACGACGGTGGCAGTCTTGTAAAGACATGTGGTGATGTAGTTCTGCAATCAGGTATAATTTTGTTCACACTGACAAGCACGAGTTCAGTTAGAACAGGGCTTGTCCAGTAAAGCTCTGACTTCTTTGAGGAATTTGCTGGGGTTGAATCCTAATTCAGCACTGGCAGAGTTCATGCCCATTTTGAAACAGCAATGAGAGCAGAGAACATCCAGAGAACATTGGCCATTCTTGCAGTAGCATAGGTTGCCCTTGCCTGTCTCTTCCCACTTCATG